>NW_023276919.1:8904891-8942879 GCF_003668045.3 Cricetulus griseus | reverse complement strand
ATCCAGCACTCTCCATTTAAAAAAAGTAAAAAACAAAATTCCAGTAAAACAACACAGTTCTGTTACCCTTGTGGTACCAAGCACCAGTTTTTTAAATTAGCTTCTCAATCAACATCTGCAAGGAAATTATGAGCAACATCATTAAAAATAGCTCTGATAAAGAAGGTCACTAATATGGATCATAAAGCAGGTCCACATATGAGTAAGTACATATCATGTTTGTCTTTTTGTGATTGGGTTACCTTGCTCAGGGTGATTTCTTTGAGTTCCATCCATTTTTCTGCAAATTTCAAGATTCCATTTTTTTCTGCTGAGTAGTACTCCATTGTGTAAATGTACCACATTTTTTTGTATCCATTCTTTACTAGAGGCCCATCTAGACTGCTTCCAGATTCTGGCTGTCATAAATAATGCTTCTATGAACATGGTTGAACAGATGTCCTTATTATATGAATGTTCTTCTTTTGGGCATATGACTAGGAGCAGAATTGATGGATCTTTTAGTAGACTCATTACCATTTTCTTGAGGAGTTGCCATACTGATTTCTAAAGTGGCTGTAGAAGTTGGCACTCCCACCAGCAGTGGAGGAGTGTTCCTCTATCTCTGCATCCTCTCCAACAAAAACTGTCATTGGTATTTTTGATTTTAGCCATCTGACAGAAGTAAGATGGTATCTCAGAGTTGTTTGGATTTGCATTTCCCTGAATGCTAAGGAAGTTGAACACTTTCTTATGTGTCTTTCAGCCATTTTAGATTCCTCTATTGAGAATTGTCTATTTAGTTCTGTACCCCATTTTTTTAATTGGATTGTTGGTGTTATCCAGAACAGCTTCTTTAGTTCTTTGTATATTTTGGAGATTAGCCCTCTGTCAGATGTGGGGTTGGTGAATATCCTTTCCCAGGCTGCTGTTTTGTCTTGCTGAATATGTCCTTTGCCTTACAGAAGCTACTCAGTTTCAGGAGGTCCCACTTATTAATTGTTGATCTCAGTGTCTGTGCTACTGGTGTTATGTTTAGGAAGCAGTCTATTGTACCAATTAATTCAAGGGTATTTCCCACTTTATCTTCTAGTAGGTTCAGTGTGACTGGGTTTATGTTGAGGTCTTTGATCCATTTTGACTTAAGTTTTGTGCAGGGTGAAAGGCTTGGGTCTATCTGTAGTCTTCTACATGTTTGCATCCAGTTATGCCAGCACCATTTGTTGAAGATGTTCTCTTTCTTACAGTGTATATATTTGGATTGTTTGTCAAAATCAGTTGTTTGTAGTTGTGTGGGTTACTTTCAGGGTTTTCAATTCTATTCCATTGGTCTGCCTGTCTATTTTTGTGCCAATACCAAGCTGTTTTCAGGAATATAGCTCTGTAATAGAGCTTAAAGTTAGGGATGGTGATGCCTCCATAAGTTCCTATATTTTACAGGGGTGTTTTGGCTATCCTGGATCTTTTATTTCTCCATATAAAGAAGAGAATTGTTCTTTCAGGGTTAGTGAAGAATTGTGTTGGGATTTTGATGGCTATTGCATTGAATCTGTAGATTGCTTTGGGCAAGATTGCCGTTACTATGTTGATCCTGCCTATCGAAGAGCATGGGGGATCTTTTCATTTTCGGGTATCTTCTTTAATTTCTTTCTTTAGAGACTCAAAATTCTTATGGTACAGGTCTTTCACTCTTTTGGTTAGTGTTACTCCAAGGTATTTTATATTGTTTGTGGCAATTGTAAAGGGTGATGCTTTGATTTCTTTCTCCACCAATGTGTCAGTTGTATATACTAGGAGCTACAACTTTTTTTGAATGAATCTTATATCCTGCCACTTTGCTGAAGGTGTTTATCAGCTGTAGGAGTTCCCTGGTTAAGTTTTTCAGGTCACTTATGTAGACTATCATATCATCTACAAATAGTTACAGTTTGACTTCCTCCTTTCCGATTTGTATTCCCTTGATCTCCTTTTGTTGTCTTATTGCTCTTGCTGGAAATTCAAGGACAATATTGAAGCAGTATGGTGAGAGGGACAGCCTTGTCTTGTACCTGATTTTAGAGGAATGGCATTGAGTTTCTCTACATTTAATTTGATGTTGGCTGTTTTCTTGCTGTGTATTGCTTTTATTATGTTGAGGTATGTTATTGTAATCTGTGATTTCTCAAGGACCTTTATCATGAAGGAATGTTGAATTTTGTCAAAGGCTTTTTTCGACATCTAGTGAGATCATCATATGATTTTTTTCCTCAGTCTATTTATATGGTGGATTACATTGATGGATTTTCATATGTTGAAACTTTCTTGCATCCCTGGGATGAAACCAACTTGATCGGGATGTATTATTTCTCTGATGTATTCTTGGATTCAATTTTCCAATATTTTATTGAGAATTTTTGCATCAATGTTCATGAGGGATATTGTTCTGTAGTTCACTTTCTTAGTTGTGTCTTTGTGTGGCTTGGATATCAAGGTTATTGTGGCCTCATAAAAAAGAGTTTGGTAATGACCCTTCTTCTGCTATTGTGTGGAATACTTTGAGGAGAATTGGTGTTAGCTGTACTTTGAATTTCTGGTAGAATTCTGCACTGTATCCATCTGGCCCTGGGCTTTTTTTCTTTGGGAGACTTCTAATGACTGCTTCAATTTCATTAGAGTTTATAGGTCTATTGCTTATCTGTTCTTGATTCAAATTAGGAAAGTGAAATCTGTCCAGAAAATTGTCCATTTCCTTTAGATTTTCAAATTTTGAGGAATATAGTTTTTCAAAGTATAACATGATGATTCTTTGGATTTCCTCTCTGCCTGTTGTGATGACCCCCTTTTCATTCCTGATTTTATTAATTTGCCTGTTCACTCTTTGTTGTTTGGTGAGTTTGGATAAAGGTTTGTCTATCTTGTTGATTTTCTCGAAGAACCAACTTTTTGTTATATTGATTCTTTATATTGTTCTCCTAGTATCCATTTTGTTGATTTCAGCCCTCAATTTGATTATTTCCTGGCATCTGCTCCTCTGGGGTGTATTGGTTTCTTTGTTTTCTAAAGCTTTCAGTTATGCTGTTAATTCTCTAGTGTTATTATTCTTCTCTTTCTTCATGTGTACATTTAGCGCAATCAATGTTCCTCTTAGCACTGCTTTCAGAGTACCCAATAGGCTTGGATATGTTATGTCTGCATTCTCATTGTATTCTAGGAAATCTTTAATTACTTTTCTTTTTATTTCTTTTCTGGACCCATGAATTTTCAATTGGTGTTACTTAATTTCGACAAGTTTGTAGGTTTTCTGTAGTTCTTGTTGTAGTTGAATTCTAATTTTAAAGCTTGGTGGTCTGATAAGACACAGGGCATTGTTTCAATTTTTTGTACTTGCTCAGCTTTGCTATGTTGCCAAGTGTTGGAAGCCATAAGTTAAGGGGCCATTCAGAGTACTGGAAAAATACAGGTCCTTAAAGGACTTGCCACCTGGCAACTGCCACCACTAGCTGTTCTACTCCTGAAAGAGATAAGCAGCTCTGAAGACAAGAAATATAGGAGGTTTTCAAGCAACAGACATTTTTTAGATAGCGGCTTATGCAAAACACCAGGTGCACTAACTCCATGTTCCCTCCTCAGTTCCTCCTCCATGCGGCCCCTTGGTCCATCCTGGGAGCCCCACTGCCAGCGGCCTTGCTCACTTCTCCCTCCTCAATCCCTGCCTCTACACTCCCTGCTTGCCACATCCCTCAATAAACTGAGACCTTGACAATAGAATCTTGCTTGGTCTCCTTCCTTTCTCTCGCCCATGATTTCTTTCAGGCAGTACCTCTTCAGACCCTGGAATAACTGGACCTGATGGACAGGTCAAGTGGCACCTGAACCAGGGACCTGAAGCACGCTTAAACTGTCATGCGATGGACAGATACCCCTGGACAAAGAGGATCCTGCTGACTGCATAACTTGTGCACTTCATCAGGAGGAGGTAAGGCACCTATTCATTGCCATCCCATTCTATTATTATGGGAACTCTATTGTCTAAGGTGTTGCAATTTATAAGGTTACTCAAGACAGCACTCAGGGAGAAAGGAGTAAGAGTTAAAAAGAAAGATTTAGTTCATTTTTTTCTGATTTATTGATGAAGCTTGTCCATGGCTGGTTCTAACAGGACCAGACATAGTTCCCCAGACCTGGGAAAATGTTGGGAGATATTTAGGTAAGATGTATGAGACAAACCCAAAAGTGTACCTGAAGTTATTCTTAATTATTGGTCTCTTCTTAGAGACATCATTCAGAGCTCTGAACTCGATGGTCTCCCCTCTTGCTGACTGTTAAAGACTTCCTCAAAAGTCTCTACCATTGTTATGCACAGAAGCCAATGACTCCCCAACCGCCATTCCCTCTGCCCATCCCTCCCCTTGTCTCTCAGTTGTTGTCGATATTCCAGACAACTCCCCTACAGCCTCATGGAGCCCCAAGTAAGCATTCACAGGCTGAACAGAGAGAAGACAGAGTCCCAACAAAAGAGAAAATTAGGGATCAGGCTTGTGTCCAAAATACAGCTGCAGATTTTTCTGCCACCCAGAGGGCATAGCTTTGCTAAGGCCAAGGTCAGCCATGGCAGCAGCCGTAGTCTGCCAGCCCTCAGCCAGCAGCTTGGTGCCACCTCATGCTGGCATTTGGGGCAGGCTAGATAAAAGGGCTGCCAAGGTGGCAGACTGCCTGCCTCCTTGGGGGTAACTTATGGCCTTGGGAGATGCCACCATGGGTGGTGGCTAGTCAGTGTATATAAATGCTATTGATACAGCCAGACAAAAACTGTTTTTGAGACTTATAAAGAAGAAAGGGCAACATATTTAAGCTTAGAATTGTTCAAATCTTGGATGCTCATATTTCAAGGATTGACAATAGCTATTTGTTAGGAGAAATTTCAATTAGGGATTTTTCTTTTCAACAAACTGATCATAACCTAGGCAAAAGGAGAAATGTGAGACGTATGCAAGTTATGAATGAACTGTGTGGCCACACCTGGATGTGTGATGTGATTGTGAATTTATGAATGTGGATGAATTTAAATGCCTAAATTTCCTTGGATATGATTAGAGATGTTTACATTGTCTCAGATATTGTTTAAAAAAATCACTTTACCATTGTCAAAAAGAGCATCCAGTTAATGAGTCAATGTCTTAACAGGAAAAATTATGATTTGAGCACTAGGAGAGTGTCAATTAAAAAGTTAGCAAAAGCCTATAGTATTAGCTTAGAAACATGAGAAATCTATGGATGATTCTGTAAAATTTGGCAGATGAGAGGATACAGGTCTTACTAAACTTGTATGGTTCAAAAAGGAAAATCTAGAAAAGTTGATACATGATTTAAAAAGGGTATATAAAAAGCCTCAGGAGAGAGCCATCCTGTTAGATTCACAGCTTGACTGTTTCCTTACAGATACAAAATAAACCAGGTCATCTAAGATGCAAATGAGGTCTTATCAGCTTATCAGCTTCGAAGGTTAGATTAGAAAAGGCTACTCAGAAACTTTAAATAAATCTGAAAAATTGTTAAAGACATATGTTATATTCTAAAGAAATTAAGGCTTAATAGATAACAATTGAAAAAATAGTTCAAAATCTTCAAATGAGTTTTTTAGAAATTGTTATAAAATATTCATTGGTTAAGTACTTTTTGGGGGACATCTAATGTTTATTTAAATTCTTTAAGTAAGATTCTATAAGGAGATAATGATCCAGATGTACCCAGACAACTAACTCGGAAGGTAGACAATTTCTTTAATTAGAGGAGGCTATTCAGCATCATCAGATATATCGACTATACAAAACCATGGGAAGCTTTTGTACTCCCCACAAAGCATAGTCCGACTTCTGTTTTATGGCAGAAGGAACCATTACTATGGTTGTGCCTACCCGTCTCACCATCCTAGATTTTAAACCCTTATTTTAAAATATTAGCCTACATGGTACAGAAATGCCATATAGATTCTAAGAAGTATTTTAGTTTAGTTTAGTTTTAGTATTTAGTTTCCCAAAACCCTTACAGCCAATGTGCAACCAAACTGTCATCATTAGCCAGTCATCTACATATGTAGCTGCACCTGAGGGAACTTATCTTCTTGCTCTCTGGGACTCATTACCTACATTATTACTACAGTTTTTAAATGAACGTGATTACTGTGCACTTGTCCAACTAATGCCTTGCTTATCCATACATGACCCTGAAGACCTCCTCCCAATATGGGATAGTGGTGATGAAAGTTTTCGACAGAAAAGAGAACCTATTCCAGGCGTTATCTTGGCTTTCATTTTAGGACTAGGAATTGCAGTGGCAGGGATGGTGATAGCCTCCCTGGTCACCTCTAAGCAGCAATATGCACAACTGTCTATGGCAGTGGACAAAGATATAAAGGAATTACAAACAGGATTACAAAACTTAAAAGACTAATTGGTCTCTCTATCTGAGGTGGTTTTACAAAATAGGACAGGTCTTGACCTTGTGTTTCATAAAAAATGGCGGCCTTTGTGCAGCTCTTAAAGAGCAATGCTGTTTTTATAAGGATAAGACTGGACTGGTGCAAGACAGCATAGAGAAAGTATAAACTAACCTAGAAATTAGGAAAAAACAGAGGGAACAACAAGAATCATGGTATGACAACAGGTTCTCTACTTCTCCCTGGCTATCAACTCTTTTGCCAAGTATCCTGGGACCCCTTATGGGTCTATTCCTCCTTATATCATTTTGCCCTTGGGCCTTTGCAAAACTAACCAGATTTGTTAAGACACAGATCAATCCCATAATTAATGAGCCTGTTACCGTTCACTACCATCACCTCCAGACAGTAGCCGAGGAACCAGAATTGATGGAGGAATTGACAATGCCTGGGAGAGCCCTTGAATTCTCCTCTTTATGCACCCCAGCCTATGTTCCTTGGAATCCATGGTGCATTTTGACTGTAACAGCATACCCTTGACCCCTCTAACCTTTCCTTTCTTTTCCTTTTTTGACCCCACTAACTGCTAGCTGCATCAGATCAGTAAGTTTGCCATTCTTGCCTGCCCAGACAGCCTGGAGTTAATAGGTCTGGCCTTGATACTGCCTCCCCACGTCCAGGGTAGGATACTCAATGATGGGAGCCTGAGAGACCCTCCAATGGATAGCATGCCATACAGAGGCCGTAGAGGCTGGCTCAAAGGGTCTGGCACCAGAGAGAGGGACACAACCCTATAGTTGTCCTAAGACAGGGTTCCTGACCCAATAATATGATCCTTTGTCATAATAAAGGAAAGGGAGAGATGTTGGGAGCCATAGGTTAAGGGGCCATTCAGAGCAGTGGAAAACTATAGGTCCTTGAAGGACTTGCCACCTGGCAACTGCCACCACTAGCTGTTCTATTCCTGGAAAAGATAAGCAGCTCTAAGGACAAGAAACATAGGAAGATTTCAGGCAACAGGCATTTTTAGATAGCCAATTACGTAAAAAAAACAGGTACACTAACTCCCTGCTCCCTCCTTAGTTCCTCCTCCTTGCGACCCCACTGCCAGGGGCCTTGTTCCCTTCTCCCTCCTCAATCCCTCCCTCTACACTCCCTCCATGCCACAACCCTATATGTCTTATTATTCCCTCAATAAACTGAGACCTTGACAACAGAATCTTGCTTTGTCTCCTTTCTTTCTCTCGCCCATGATTTCTTTCAGGCAGTGCCTCTTCAGACCCTGGAATAACTGGACCTGATGGACACACGAACCAGGGACCTGAAGCACAGTTAAACTGTCATGCGACGGACAGATACCCCTGGACAAAGAGGATCCTGCTGACTGCATAACTCGTGCACTTCATCAGGAGGAGGTAAGGCGCCTATTCATTGCCATCCCATTTTATTATTATGGGAACTCTATTGTCTAAGGAGTTGCAATTTATAAGGGAACTCAAGACAGCACTCATCGAGAAAGGAGTAAGAGTTAAAAAGAAAGATTTAGTTCATTTTTCTGTTTTATTGATGAAGCTTGTCCATGGCTGGTTCTAACAGCACCAGACATAGTTCCCCAGACATGGGAAAATGTTGGGAAAGATTTAGGTAAGATGTATGAGACAAACCCAAACAGTGTTCCTGAAGTTATTCATAATTATAATTATTGGGCTCTTCTCAGGGACGTCATTCAGATGCCTGAACTTGATGGTGAGAGGTCTAGCCTCTTTTGGCCACAACCACTGAAAAGATGCGGCTTTACTGCAGCAGTGACCAGGGGAAGCCACTGATGAAAGCCGAGGCCTACTGTACTCTAGGCAGCTAGAAACTGTCTCCAAGCTGGGCAGTTGGTTGTGAGTAGCACAACAGCAGTGGGTCATCAGCTAGCTGGAAGCATCTACTCTGTGGGTAGAGTTTGCTTTCCCAGCCTAGTTTGCCATCAGGGGGAGGTGGGGAATGGGACCAACAGGCTGTCCCAAATGGGGCCAAGGTCCTGCTCGTGACACCAGATAAATTGGGAAATTATCAATACAGAGCCAAATAGAAATACGAGGGTATTACTTAGAGAGCAACCTAGCCAGCCAGTGCAGCAGCAGTCTGTACAGCAAGCTGAAAGTGTGAAAATTAATAGTGAAACCCAGACAACTGAATCTCTTACTTGACATCACCATGACCATGCACAGGTGTAGTAAGGCAGACCTGTAGCCAGTCCCTAAGGAGGCATGAATATGGGTTCCCCTACAACAATCCTGGTCTACAAGAGCTTATTCCAGGACAGTCTCCAAAACCACAGATATACCCTGTCTCAAAAATAAAAATAAAATAAAATAACATGAAAAAAATAAGAAATAACTTGAAATCTTACACAATGAATGTATCAGTCGAAAATTTAACACTTGGTGGATATTTCTGACTCTTAATTAATTACTCCAAATTTGCTTTTTAAGAAAGAGGACATCCACCAAAGAAAGTCTTTGAGTAACATTTTCTCAGACTGTATTCAGTGACATTATATGCCCTTGATTGAGTAATTGTGACCGTTAAAACCTATATTGTTCATGGACTTGTCCATGGCCTGATAGGAGTCACCTATCACATTGTGAATATTAAAGCCTGTAGATGACAAATATATTGGAAAGTGAATTACCCTATGAAAACTGTGATTGAGAGCTATACTCTAATCTATCCTCCATTGCTATGGAGAGAAGGGATCCCACTGTGATTGCCAAACAAAAATGAAGATATAAAGGTATGATATCATACCCATAAAGAAGCACAATCCTCACAAACATGACCTTACATTGCATCATCATTTGCCTTCTCTTTAGAAAATAATTTTGCCAGGCATTGGTGGCATATGCCTTTAATCCCAGTATGTGGGAGGCAGAGGCAGATGGATCTCTTTGATTTCCAGACCAACCAGGTATAAAACAGCTAGTTCCAGGACAGCCTCTAAAAGCCACAGATAAATGCCGTCACAAAAAAAACCCAAAAATAGAAAATAATTCTATCTGTAAGCTGTAAGCATTCATTTTGCTTCTTCTATCTCAAAGGTTCCTTATACAGCTTCAGGAAATCACACATGTATGGAAGTCATATACATAAAAGTTGCTCAATTATACCAAAAATTCACTTGGTCATCTATATTCTTAGCAATATGATTCATATTGCCCAGATCTTGGAAACAAACTTTATGCCCTTCAAATACTGACTGGATTAAGAATATATGTTACATTTACCCAATAGAATACTAAAATCAGCAGTATGAAATAAATAACATCCCAAAATTTTAAGGCAAATGCACAGAAATAAAAAATCCATCATGAGTGAGTTGTCCAAGAAACAAAAAAATAATATCAACCCACTCATAATTGGATATCAGACTTAAAGCAAAAGGTACATAGCCTACAATCCAGAACCCTGGACAAGCTATAACACTCTTGCAGAAACAGAAGGAAGCAGAGACAGAAATCCAACACTAACAATTTTGATAAACTCCAGGAGTTAATTCAAAAGAGAAAGGACATGTTTTATGAATAAGGGAACCAAGAACTTGAAGGGAAGACCCAGAGAATCAGCTGACCTGAGCTAGTGAGAGATCACTGGCACTGGTCTAAAAAGGAGGGAATCAACAAAGGACTGAACTCCACTCACTTAATACAGGTAACAATGGTGATTGTTAGAAAATATATGGCCACTAGATGTGGGTCCAGTTCCTAACTTTAATGCACAAAATGACTTTATGGAACACATTCTATATGGATAGATACCTTAGTCAGCTTCAACACAGAGTTATGGGGGCTACAGAGTTTCATTGGTTCTGCCTCAACTAGATAGTTGATCAGCATTAGTGTATTTTCTAGGGGAGGTCTTACCAGCTCCAAGGAACATATGAGTGTAATTGGGGAAGAGGTGATTTTAGGAGGAGAAAAGGGATAGTATTAGAATAAAAATAGATATAAAGAAAAATAACAATTACTGGTGATTAATATCTCTTAATATCAGTGGACATCATATACTTACAAAATGAACAGGGTAATAGATTGTATGTCATTGAAAAATGTATCTCCTGCTGCAAACATGAAACACAGCTCAAATACAGTACCTCATAGTAAAAGATTGGAGATAATTATCGAGTCAAATGTACATAAGAAACATCATTGTTCCCCATTTGTAAGAATGGTATCCAGGAGCTCACACGTTTTCAGGTCAGGTGTTTCTATGGGAGTTTCCAGCCAGTTATTGACCCATTTGTTCTTCATTTTCTCTTATTGAAACTAGGTTACAGGATTTCAAGACATTGTTTAGCTTTTCTTGTATACTTCTGCTTTTATCAGCTACTGGATGAAATCTCTATGTTTGCATAAAAAGTAGTCATTAATCACAATCCATGGGATGTGCATTTAAGGTAGCCTCTCCATTATTATTTAGATTGTTAGATAGGATCCAAGAAGATTTGCCTAGTTTCATGTCTCCCTTTAAACCTATTATTTATGACTCTAATGAGGTATCTCTTTTATAGCTGTCATCTATTTTTCCCTGATCAATCTTCCTGATCCATCTTATTCTCCACTTGCCTCCTCTACTGCCGTCTTCTGTCTCCTACATAACTCCTCCTTCAACGTGCTCTATAATTATTCAGGAGATCTTGTAACTTTCCCTACACTGAGCAACCATGTATATCTCTCTTAGGGTCCAACGTGTTCCTAGTTTCTCTGGATGTATTGATTGTAGGCTTATTATCATTTGATCTACATCTAATATAAATATATTATTGAGTAAACAACATGTTTGATTTCCTTGTATGAGTTAACTCACCCAGAATGCTTTCTTCTCATTCCATCTAATTGTTGTATTGTTTCTTTTTCTGCTGAGTAGGACTTAATTGATTAATTGCATCACGTTTTCTTTGTTCTTTCTTCCATCGAGGGTTATTGTGGTTGTTTCCAGGATTTTAGTATTATAAATACTACTGTTACAAACTTAGCTGGATAGATGTCCGTGTTTATGAATTTACGTTTTTTGGGTATGTTCCAATGGTGAAATATACTGATCCCATATTGTCAAAAATATTCCCATGAATGAAGGAATGGTTGTATAAGTTTTCCCTCCAAAAAGGAAGAGAAAAACATTCCCATTTCTCCATATCCTCTCCTGCATAAACTCTCCATGTTGGTTTTTCTGTATCCAATTTGGCAGGTGTAAGATGTTTTTTTTGATATACATTTCATTGTTGTTTAATGATGTTGATCAATTTTCTATGTTTCTTTTAGCCATTTGAGATTACTCTATTGACCACTCTAAAGTCCTGAATGATCAAAGACTTCAATCTAAATCATGCCAGAATGAAACACTTTGCAGAGTAACTATGAGGTAGCATTGAATGAATGATTTTGAAGAGCAGACCACTTTCTGAATATAACAGTAGCACAGAAACTCAGAAACACATTCAGTAATGAGGCATACTGAAACTGAGAATATTCTGTAACAAAAAACACAGAGTCAACAAGAAAAGAGAGCATCCCACACAATGGGAAAATATCTTCCCCATCCCCAGATCTAGCCAAGGGCTAAATTATAAAATAAACACACAAAAGAAGAAACTAATCAGCCAAAGACCAAATAATCCAATTAAAAAGTGAGTAACAGAACTAAATGAACAACACCCAATAGAGTTTTACTTCTTAAAAACTAATAAAAAGACATGGAGCAGATCCTTCCCAGACTGTATTTAGTGAGGTTACATATGCTTATGATGGTTAACAGTTCCAGGTACTTGAAAATGGCCAAAATTTTTGTATAGGCTCATTTGGAGATTTAAGTCCATTGAAGGGTTAAATTTGATGTTGTACAATGGCACATATCTTAGGATATTAAAGTCCCCAAGTACAAAACTGCATCTCATATGCTCCCATTTCTTTGGCCCATCATATGCACAGAGAGATTTCTGTCACAGTTTCCAGGAAACACTACCTCTCTGAAAGAACCTATTACATCTTCAAACTCTAAACCAACCACACCAACTCATGACCTGAAAATATATCCTCTTGGACTCAGGCAGAATACACAGGTCTGTCTCTAGCCTTAACTATTTTTACTTCTCCTGTCCCACATTAAACTACTATGACTTCAGTCCAGTACACATGTAAGTAAATGCCTCATTATACTACTTTAGTTTCTTGATGACCACTTAGAATATATCCCATATGCTGCAGTTCCCAAAATTTAGACAAAACTAAGTTCCTTGTAATTTTTGTGAAGGATTAAAGCTTCCTGTTATTTCACTCATAATTTTTGGTACTTTTCTGATACTTTTACCTTTTTCTCTCCAAATTTATTTAAATTAGAAACAAGATTGTTGATCCCATTTCCCTCTTCCTCCCCTCCTTCCCTGCCCCCAATTATCAACCTACCTATCCCACATCATTTCTACTCCCTAAGGAGTGTGAGGTCTTCTGCACTATCTGTCATATCTTTTGGGATAGTCCCTATCCCATAGTCCATTTTGAGGAACTATACCTTTACGTGAAATGTGCTCCCAAAGTCCATTCCTATGCAAGGGATAACTCCTGATATGTGAGACTTTTCTCTAGATTCCTAGTAGATTTATTTGCGAAATACATTTTTATAAGTGAAAAATTGTCCATTCCCTAAGTTATCAACCTACAGAGGCAACCCAATTAATTTTGAGGTGATATAACTGAAGAAAATTACCCCCTCTGAAAGAGTAGACACCGAATATTCTTTCTATATAAACCGTGTCTATGAAACCACTATTGTTGACAATGCCCTCAAATCATATAACCAAGATTGGAGGGGTCCACAAGAGATTCCTTCATGTCCAATGTCTGAAAAGATTACTTAACTCTATATTTTGAGACAACAATCTTATCACTTCTCACTAAAAAATAGATAACTATCCAGAGAATGTTAGTTTTATCTTTTGTATCATTGGATTGTAACCTATATTAATCTTAGATTCTTTTTAATTTCAAATGATATATAGTTTTTAGAAGTGATCATATTTTTTGTTCTTTGAACTTGGATAGCTCTAATACTAGATATGGCATGCTATATTATATTATGCAAACATGAATTTGGAATGTCTTCTGCATTTTTGATATACAGATGGATTTTCCTCCTTGCCCATTCCTTGCATTTCCTTAATGAAACAAGCTCTTTAAGTATTAGAGGTCCATGTGCTACCCTTTATTCTACCTGTGCTCAGAGAGTATCTGAAAAGGATAGGTTGGTAATATGGAAATTCATGGATGCCAGACTTGGTACCTTTAGATCTGACAAATCTTTCATGGATTATATGCATGTGTGAGAGATATTCCATTAAAGTTTAAATGATGCAATTTTTTCATGTTATATGTTTGCTAGATAGATAAGCCACAAGTTCAATGGAAACTTGTGAAAGGATACTCTTCGTATTTCACGTGCTATCTCCAGGAAAGTTTAAATTACATATCTTAAATTAGATTGAATGATCATTGGACTGCAGTTACTTGGGGCCACCAAATGATGTCATCAGGAGGATAGAGTTCATGAGGCAGAGACAGCATCCTCCATGAGTTTGTTAGGACCCTTCCCTGGTCTTGGTATTCACTTATCTATGCCTACACTAAGCCTTGTTTTGTCTGTGTGTCTCCTGATTGTCTGATTTTTCTTTTCTAACTCTCTATCACTCACTGTCGCTGCTTCGGCCTCTGTGTATCTCTGTCTCTCACTGGCTCTGGCTCTCTGTATATGTCTCTACACCATGGTAGGCCTATACAACTCTACCAGGTTTGCACTGTACCTGACTGCTAACTATGTCTCTCCTCTCTCTCTCTCTCTCTCTCTCTCTCTCTCCCTCTTTCTCTTTGTCGCTCCCACTTCTCAGACTCACTCTTGCCTTCTGTCTTTGCCTCTGAAACCTGAGTGAATACCAGCATCTTTGGACTTGTTCGGGACTATTCTCCACAAATTCTTATCCTTTTGTCTATCTGTCTCTGTGTGTCTCTCACTCTGTGTGTGTCTTTCTGTCTGTCAGAGTACTGAAGAGCATGCTAAACGACTCAAAAAATTGCAAAATTAAGGTGCTTTTTTATTGACCTATAGATACCCTTCTTTTTCACACATGTGAATGCTTTCAGCCAAGTTGCTTCTATCAAAAAATGCAGCTGATGTGTCTCCAATTTACGTTTTTTGCAAACCCAAAATATTCCTGTAAGTTCCAGGGAGCTGACTGGGAACCATGCAAAAAATTTCAAACATTCACTCCACATAAATAGTATTCAGTCCCTCAATGATCCCAGATTCCGGTGCTCCTCATATGGTACCTTTCTCTGGGAATATGATCCCTTATGTGACCATGCTACCCTCTCATACCAGGACTTCAGAAATATTTTTTTTTCTAAACTAAAACTCATCTCTTACACTGCTGACATCTGCCGAGATTACGATGCCCAAGACATTGCTTCACATTCTGGAAATCCATGGAGCAACCAGGTATTCCAGGATGTGGTAGTACCCCACTACTCTCAGGGCCCCAAAATATGGTCAATGTCCTATCATCAAAAGAAAGCAATTTGATAACTCAACATCCTTATTCCATAAGTAACAAGTCTAACACCCCAAATTTCAATAATTGGTGAAGGTGGGCATGAAATGACATGTCATCAGGCTACCTGCCCATGACACCTGGACTTGGGCACTCACTCAGTCAGTACTCTATTCAGTCCAGGGTTTCATGGGTACTATGTCTGCAAGCAGGGTTATAGGACCCCTTTAAGAGACAGATCCCTGCCCACTCCTGATGTCTTATTCTCTCTGTCAACTTGCAATTCCTCTCTGCTATCTGCTATCTGGTATCTTCCTCTGACCCTCCTTATCTCTTCTCCTATCTCCCCAACTCACCCTCTCCAACTATATCAGAGAATCTAAAGTTCATGGACATTCTAAGATTCATGTTCCATTGCTCAGTTTTCCATCTCCATAGTTTTGCCCTTCCATGTAAACAAATAACCAACACTGAACTTTGAAAGCCATGGAGGTTGTCTCTCTGTGACCTCTCTCCATACCCAGGCTTAGTTGAGCGGGACACCAATGAGATCTTACCATACAATGAAACACCCCATTAGTTAGTTGTGTTTCCCAAGGATGAGTTCTTTTACCACATTTGCCAACTCACCTGTGGGTTTCAGATATACGCCTTTTATAATTTCTTTCCTCCACTTTTCGGACCCCTGTGTCATCTTACTTTTATAGGCAGGTTTTTTTGTTCCACAATTGTCCATGAGTTCAGTCTGACTACTTCTGAAATGTTGAGAACTGTGCCTCAACCAGCCATGTGTATTAGAAATACATCTTATGATTTTGGGATTATAGCGATAATTGTTATCATTCAAAAACCGTTCAATGCCTTTTGTTGAGGAATATCATATTCCTTAAGAAGTACACCAATGGACCAAGAAAATCAATGTGATCACATTACTGTAAAAATGGTGAGTTTTCCATCATTAGCTTCCTCAGGAATGGTAAAATTCCATTTCTTAGATTAGATTGAAATATCATTGGACTGAAAATACTTGGTTGCATGAGATGCCAGCAAAAGGTGGAGTTCAGTAGGCAGAAACAGGATCCTCCATGAGTATTTTGGGAACCTGCCTCTGGACCTGGAATGCACTTATCTCAACCTACACTAAGCCTTGGCCTGTCTGTGTGTCTTTCTGTCTGTCTTCAAATTAATGCTAACCAAATTGCCCTTGGTAAAAGATGTACTTCAGGGCTACCAAGCACAGAGGGAGAAGGTCTCAATCACTTTTAGTTTTCCTGGGAAACTGTATAGAACTGGGGCTAGCATGAATGCAAAGAAGATATTTATATCCTCTTTTAATTATAGGAGTTTAATGACCATTTAGCGTATAGAAACACATTAGTACACACATGATATATGTAGCTTACATCTTAATAAGATATTGTCTCTCCCAATATAATAGAGATAACTAATGTCTGAATTCCCCCAAAGAACATGGCGGCTTGCCTGCCACTCTTAGTTCACTCCTGAAAATTTGGTGCTATCCTCATCTTGTTTGCAGAAATAAGTTAATTTCCACATATGAAAATTTTCCTAGTATACCTTTCTTTAGTAGGTTAGTATGATGACTTTAAGTCTAGGTCTTATCTTTGTACCTCTTTTCACACAATGAGATATATTCAGACCTGGAGGTTCTTATTTCTTTTCTTCTTTCTCAAAAGTGTGAGGTTCTATAATATTACTGTCATGCACTCTAGTGTATGTCTACCATCCTCTCATTAGAGCGGGAATTTAATAGTCCCAGTTGAGAATGAATAGATATTCTACGAATCCTTCTTTGTTGGGAAATATACAAATCTTTGTTCTACTTAATATGAAGTTTTGAGGCCTCTGCCATGGAAGTTACATGTCTCACCTAATTTCTTCCTACTGGATAGATCTCAGATTACCCTTATTAATGCTTAGTAAGGACAGGCATCATCGTGAATTTCTTGCATGAAGGATGAAGAATCTAAGGCCCCTCAGGAAGTTCTGGATGTAACCTGGGCCTCTTCTGAGGATTCAGGTATATCTGGAGAATCAGGTGACCCCACTATAATATCAATGTTCCATTTATCTAAGTGTTTGGTGTTACGACTCCCTCAGCTCTTAAGGCGGTGCAAGGAGTCTGTAAGCTATATTTTGCAACTCTAGGCCATTTAATCTGGATTTCATCTACTTAGATTTCCTTGTGCTGTAGTTTCATGATTCAATCTCCTTATTCTAGAGCAGGAATCCCTGGGCCCTACTTTTTAAGTGGGAGAGTGAGTGATATCTTCATCTGGGTAGGGCATATTTCCAATCTGATGCATTGGATAGTTTTACTGGCCCTTCAGTGAACTGCAACAGGCTTAAAAAAACACCTGGCCCAGATCAATATGGATCCAGATGCCTCTCCGATGGGAAAAATTATCAAAATAAACTCCAACTCATGTGGACTGTGTTTGGGCTTCGACAGTACAGATGCAAGTAATCTGTTCCTGTTCTGAGAATAATGGGAAGTTTAGACAACCAGATGTTCAAAGAAAAATGTCAAATTGCCACTAATCTTTTTAGTTAGATATTAGGCCTTCATAAACAGTTAAAGCAGAGGTAGAAAGTTTTGGGTAAATGGATTTCTGCTCTACGTTATTGGCATCAGGTTGTCATCCATTGATTCTTCCTCATGCTGTGTCTGACGGTTGAATACTGCTTTTCATACAAGTGGATGGCATGGGGTTCTCTTTGAAAGAGGAATAAGTTGTCAACATTTCCTTCCTGAGAGAAACTATGTATGAGATTGCAATCTACAGGAATGGACAATTTTGTAGGCCCCTGAGTGAAGTTAAATGGCTGAGATCAATCAGTGACAGAAAAATTGGTTTAGTGAACCTTATACATGGGAGGCCTCAGCCAGAAATCCCCCCTCACTCTTAAATGATGTTCAGGGTCCTCCAAGGTAGCTGAAATTAACTAAGTTACTCTTTTGAAGAGGAAGCAAACTCAGGGAACTCTGATGTCCCCATGGTAATGCCAATGATCCTTTCATCAGATATGCAAACTTTTACGCCTCCCTCAGCTCTAAAGGCAGTGCGCAGGGATTTTGTGGGTCATAGGATTGCTGTACAATGCCATTTTGATATGAATGTTATCTACTGATTCTTCCTTCTATTGTGGTTTTCTGTTTCAATCTGCTTCTCCCAGAGGAAGAACGACTGGAACCCATTTTGTAAGAGGGAGAATTGTTGCGACTGCCTCGCCCAGCAAGGAAGACGCAACCCTGAGACTCTTCCTTAAGCAGTTTACTCAGGAAACTTAAAACAGTCTTCTGACCCTGGGGAAAGCCTGCCCACAGCTTAAAAGCACTCTTGCCAGCCAACCCCAGAATGCCACGTGGCTAAGGTGGATAGGCTCGAATTTGCTGATGCAATTTGAATCTTAGACCAAGCCAAATAAGGAGTTGTTTATTCCAGAGAGTGCTCAACCTCGGGATGGTGGAAGGTAGAATCTGGCGCCATTTTTAAGTTGTGGTGCATCGCAGCTCTCCACAGAGAATGTGTGATCTCTTTCTTCAGGAAGGGCATATATGTGTATGTGCAGTCTGGAGGAATGGATAGTGTTATAGGCCCTGGAGTGAACTGTCGTGGCAGAATTGATCCATGGCCAAAGCAAAATGGTTCCACAGAATGCTCTAAAGGTGAGGGATCATCCACAGGACCTCACTGATATGTGGAATGTGCTTGGGCATTGCCACTAGAGATGGAAGTAACCTGTGCTGTTCTGAGAATGAAGGACGGTTTAGAGACTCATAAGTACCAAGTACAATGTCCCACTCATCTTTTATGTTGGATTTTATGCCTCCCTCAGATGTCAAAGGAGATGTGGGAATTTTATTCCTGGCATGAGCAAATATCACCAGAATGTGATCTACTGTGTCTTCCTGGTGCTGTGGCTGTCTGGTGGTTTCTGATTTTCATACATGAAGATGGCATATGGTTCTCTTTGAAAGAGGAGGAAGCTTTCAACTTCTCCACCTGAGAGGATCTATGTTTGAAATTCCAGTCTACAGGAAAGGACGGTGTTATAGGCCCTTGAGTGAACTGCAAAAACTGCTGAGATTCAGGTAAAGTGCAACATTTATCCAGCAACCGCTCTGCATGGGAGTCTTCTTCCAGAAGTTCCCCCTCACTTGACTATGATGTTAAAACCCGTCCAAGAAATCTGGAAGTAACTTGGTCCTCTACTGATTAAGAAGGAATGTCTGTCCCCATGGTAATACCAATGTCCCATTCAGCAGATGTGCTAGGTTTTAGATCTCCTTCAGCTCTTAAGGCAGTGCATGTAGTTTGTGGGTCATAGGATTGCTGTGAAATGCCACTGTGATTTGCTTTTGATCAAGAGCATCTTGCTTCTACAGTGGTTTTCCTGTTTTAGTTTGCTTCTCCTAGATAAGGAACATCTGGAACCCAATTTGTATGATGAAGAATGTGTGATCTCTTCCACTGGGACTGACACATATGTGTATGTTCAGTCTACAGGAATAGATAGTTTTATAGGCCCTTGAGTAATCTGAAAGTGCAGAAAAGATCCACGGCCAGAGTAAAATTGTTTTAGAGACCCCTCTGAAGGTATGGGATTATACAGAATACTTTCAATGGTTGACTGTGTTTGGTCTCCATCAAAAGAGATGGAAGCAACCTGTGTCTGTTCTGAGAATACAGGAAAGTCTAGAGACCCAGATGTACCAAAAACAATGTCCCATTCATCTTTTGTATTGGATGTTAGAACTCCTTCAACTGTTAAGGCTTTGGTGGAAGTTTCTTGGTCATTGGATTTCTGGCATGAGCATTTGTCATCAGGATGTGATCTATTCAGTTTTCCTTGTGCAATGGATGCCTGTTGAATTTTGGAATTCATAGATATCATGGCCTAAGGTCCTCTTATATAGAGGGAGAATGTGTCAGCTCTTCCTCCTGAGAGGGCATATTTGTGAACATCCACTCTACAGGTGGACTGTGTTGTTTTTCCTTTATTTAACTGTAGATGCTGAAAAAAAGGAGGGACAGAGCAAACTGCAGGGGTGGAATAATCCAGAACTCCTCCTTTCCTAGTGGATGATGCTTAGGCCTTTCCATTAGATCTGGAAGCTACATGGACTTCTGAATATTTAGTAGTTTTTGGAACTCAGATGTTGCCATTAAAATATCAGTGTCCCATTCATCATAATTGCTTGCTGTTTGGACTCCCTGATACCGTAAGGCAGAGCTTGGAGTTTGTGGATCATATTTTGGCAACTCTTGGTCAGTGCATCCTGGTTTTGATCTATTGAGGCTTCCTTGTGTAATGGTTTCCTGTTTTAATCTGCTTCTCCTAGAGCAGCAACCCTTGGGCACCACGTGTAAGAAGAAGAGTGTGTGGTATCTTCATCAGGGTAGGTCATATATTTATATGTCCAATCATCTGGGATGTGTAGTGTTACAGGTCCTTTAGTGAACTTCTAGTGCCCAGAAAAACAAGAACCAAAGCAAAATGCTTCCTGAGATCCCTCTGAATGTGAGGGATTTTCCAGATCACCTACCTCACATGTGGAATATGCTTGGGCTTCGTCAGTAGAGATGGAAATAACCTGTGTCTGTTATGAGAATAAAGGAAGCTTTAGGGACACAGATTTACCAATTACAATGCCAAAATCCTATTCATATTTTATATTGGATGTTAGTCCTTCCACATCTATTAAGGAATTGGTGGGAGTTGGTGGTTCATTGAATTTCTGCCCTGAGCAATTGTCATCATGTTGTGATCCACTTAGAAGTGGTGGGCCTAGGGTCCTCTTTTATACAGGGAAAATGTGTCAGATCTTTCACCTTAGAAGTTAAATATCTGAATGTTCAGTTGTCAGGTATGGAAAGTGCTCTTGGTCCTTGATTGAAGTGTAAAGGCTGAAAAAAGTCAGGGACACAGCAATATACATTCACAGGTCCCTCTGTAGGGGAGGCATCATCCAGAGTCCTCCCTCAGAGGTGGATGATGATAAGGCCCTTCTAGTACACCTGGAATAAACCTGGGTATCTTCTGAGGAAGAAGAAATGTCTGGGTAATCAGATGTCTCCCTTATATTATATGTATCCCATTCCTTAGAAGTATTTATTGTTAGGACTCACTCACCTCTTAAGGCAGGGCAGGGAGTTTGTGAGCCATATTTGGTGAATCAACGACATTGTGTTCTGGTTTTCAGCCAATGAGCCTTCCTTGTGCTGTATTTTACTGATTCAATCTACTTCTCCTAGATGAGGAAATCCTGTGTACGAGGGTGTATGAGTGATCTCTTCCTCTGGGTAGGGCATATTTTTGTTTGTCCAATCTGCAGGAATGGATAGGATTACAGGGCTTTGAGTGAACTTAAAGGGCCCAAAAGAACAAGGGGTAAACAATATTTATTCACAGACTTCTTTGAAGGTGAGGGATCATCCAAAACTCCCTACTCACTGGTGGGTGGTACTAGAGCACCACCAGTATCTGCTTGAATATTCATGTAAGAATGGGGACTCTCTTTATGAAATTACAAAACTTTTAATGTTGTAACTGGTGTAAAATAATTGCTCTGTCCCCCATTTACAGAAGGAATTGCTTAGAAGCATTTTGTTCTAGATTTGTAGAATTTGGTCATGATGGGTGTCTATGAGCTTGCCTAAGTTTTCTTTAAGGTCTAATAGAAAGTTTCTGGTCTCCCTTACTACATGAATAATAAATGAGGCCCTGTTTTGGAGAGGGGACACTTATGGGTTTGTCTTTCAGATATATGGAATATCTCTGCATCCAATAGACAGAGGCATAGGTGGCCCTAGTCCTTGAAACAAATATTGATAATTTTTCAGTTTTCAGGGACTTATGAATTGATGGGGAATTTACCAGTCCACATTGATCAGAGGAAGGTGGTCCAGTTTGTGTGGCAAAATTTCCTGTGTTATTTGCTTTGGCATTCCTTGGAGCAGGTCCCAAAGATATTTCTGAGCCACTTAGCAGATTAATGAGGAGGGAGCTTTGAATATATTTGTACAGCAGACATCTTCAGGAACATAAGAGTAGCACAAACATAGAGATCAACAATTCAGTAATGGTGCCTCCTGAAACTGAGATGATTGTGTAATGCAGAAGTAGTAGTCAACAAGACAAGACAGCTGTCCACAGAATGGGAAAAGAATTTCACCCGCCCCACATCTATCCATGGGCTGATTTCTAAAACATACAAAGAAAATTAGAAACTAATCACCAAAACACCAAATAATCCAATTAAATTGTTGGGTATAGAGCTAAATAGAAAAGATAAAACATGTTTCTACTTCTTATGGAAGAGAAAATCTACTATTAAAATAAGGGAGCAGGTCCTTCATGGACTATATTCATTGAGATTTGGTACCCTCATATTTGTTAATAGTTTCAGTTGTTTGGAATTGCCCAAACCTTTTGACAGAGGCTCATTTTGGGAATCAACTGCATTATATGGTAAGAAAAATAAATGCAAAATGGAGGTTGCATTAGGAAATTAAAATCCCCAAGTACAAAACTTCATCAAAGTTGCTCAATGCTTCTTGGGCCCATGATATGGGCAGAGAGATTACTGTCACAGTTGCCAGGAAACAGTTATGCTCTGTCTGTCACAATCTATTACATCTACAAATAGTAAACCAAGCACTCCCACTCATCACCTCACCTCCCAGACTTTGGCAGAAGGAACAAGTCTCTCTCTGGCATTAACTATTTTTGTTTCTACTCTCTCACAGTAGTCTACTAAGGCTTCAGTCCAGTACCATGTATTAAAGTGCATCATTATACCATTCCAGTTGATTTATGAACACTTAGATATAACACATATGCTGCAGTTCCCAAAATCGATACAAAAACAAGTTTTTTGTACTTTTGGTAAGGTTTAAGGCTTCCAGGTATTTGACTCCTATATTTTGGCACATTAGTAGTTTTACTTTTTAGCATTTTCTCCATTTTTTAAATTTAAATTAGAAACAATATTGTTTTACATGTCCATCTCAGTTCCCTTTACCTCCCTTCCTCCCCTGCACCCTAAAAATTCCTAGCTATCCCATAACATTTCTGCTACCCTGGGCCAATGAGGTCTTCCCTAATGGGGGTCTTAAGAGTCTGTCTTATCCTTTGTGATAGGGCCTAGGCTCTCTCCTGTAGTCTAGGCTTAGGTAATATCCCTCTATGTGAAATGGGCTCCCAAGTTCCATTCCTATGCTAAGTATAAGTACTGATCTTCTACAACATGCCCCAGAGATTTCTGAAGATTCCTCACTAACACCCACATTCATGGGTTCTGGATGAGTTCCATGATGGATTCCCAGGTTCAGTCTGGGGGACAAGTGGTACATCATGTTCAGTTGAGCTGTTTCTCTGGGTTTCACCAGCCTGGTCTTGGCACTTCTGCTCATCACTCCTCTGCAACCTGATTCCAGTTTACCTCTGGATGTCTGTTTCTACTTGTATACAATCCTGAAGGAAGGCTCTATGATGGCATATATGTTAAAGATCTATCTCCTTATCAAGGGAGGGCAAATACGGTGGCCACTCCATTGTTGCTTAGCTGAGTATTTAATGTCATCCTTGTACATCTTCAGTCATTTCCCTAGTGCCTGATTTCTCTTTAAACCTATACTGGCTCCCTATGTGATACTATCTATTATTTTGCGCTCCTCTTTTCTTCCCCCTACACAGCCAGTCGCTTCTCTAAGGTTAAGGACAGAGTCAGCAATACAAAATGTCAGCCCACAGAATGGGAAAAATATCCACCAACCCCATCTCCAGAATATACAGAGAATTCAAGAAGCTACTTTCCTAAACAACAAATAAACCAATGAAAAATGGCATACAGTGGTAAATATAGAATTCCCAATAGATGAATCTCAAATGGTTTAAAGACACATTAAAATGAGCTTGACATCCTTAGACATCAGGGAAGTTCAAATCTAAACAACTATTTAGGTTTTAGTAAGGATGTCATATTCAAAAAAATCATAATAATGGAAAGAATATTCAGTGCTAAATGGTGGACTTTTTCCACTCAAACAGATGGTGGAACATGATAATCACATAATAATCTAATATTTATACAAAACCATCTTTTCACAATAGCAGTGTTTGGACTCATTTCAAGAGGAGAGGCAAGAATATCCCAGACCATTTGTGATCCCAGGATGGAGTGGTTCTAGAGATGCCTGAAGCATGACAGGACACTCAATGTGACTCTATGTATCTGAGATCTCAGTTCTATACAGAGAATGTATGAAAGGGACACAGAAAAATCCCCCTTGTACATTGACTCTTAGAGAATCCTGGCTTGTTATGATTCGCATACCTGCTAATTCTGCCCACCAATTAAACTGGGAGATCTGTTTTTTTCTTTCTCTTGTGAAACAATTTTGGAGTTATTCACACCTACACTGGAATCTGCACTCTTCACTGTGGTCCATAATCTTTAAATCCCCATAGGCTATAATGAAATTAAACTTACCTCAATACATGATGATGTCTAAGGGTATATAATAGATATTTCTTTGGGGAGAGTAAAATATCCAATGATAACACTGTATTTCAGCTTCATGTGGCTTATTTTACTGACCATCTGGGTTCAAACAATTCCACAATGTTTGGAAAATGATATACGCCTTGGGAAAGAGGGAGTCTTAGTTAACAATGAATATAAGGCATAAATTTGACAAACATGCTCACATACATTCCATTGAAAAGAACCTAGAAATGATACTTTTCTCTAAATTTCTAAAAGATTTGTTTGTCGAATATATTATATTACTCAAGAAGTTTCCATGCTCTAAGTCATGAGCCTACAGAGGCAATTTTGAGATTTTTGGTGTGTTACCTGAAATATTATTATATCCTCTTTGGCAGAGGAGGCAATATTTTATTTCTATATATTCTTCATTTTATGAAACCATTGTTGTTAGCAATGTCCTTGAATCATGTAGACAAGCTTGGGCTTCTCAACAGATTTTTATGTCAAATATCTGAAAATATTATTTATCTCTTCTTTTGAAACAACATTCTTACCTGTTATCAGTAAAAATAAATATCTACCAAGAATGATATTTTTATCTTTTCAGATCAATGGACTATAAACTCTGTTAATGTCAGGTTCTCTCTGATTTGTGTCGGTATATGGTTTGTACAAATTATCATATTGTTCATGTTTTGAATTTGGACAGGTCTAATACTGGATATGGCATCCTAGATTATAATATGTAAGTATGATTTTGGGATACTTTCTGAATTTTTTGAGATGTAGATAGATTTCTCCCTCTTTGCACTGTCCTCGAATTTATTTACTCAAACACAATTATGAACTATTAGCTGTCCATGTGCTACCCATTATTCTATTTGTGATCAGAGAGTATGTAAAAAGAATAGGCTCCATAATATGGCAAATGATGGATACCAGACTTTGAAAATTTTGACCTGACAAATGTTGCAGGGATTTTATCCATGTTTGAGAGATATTCCGTTTAAGTATAAATGATTCAAATACAATATTTTACATGTTTTCTAGCTAGATAAGCCATAAATTCAATGGAAACTAGAAAGGAAAACTCTTCGTATTTAACGGTTTACACAATTTTTCTTTACATCTTGGATTTCTCTCCTACTAATGTTCTCACTAAGAAAATACATTTCCTTACACTTAATTCTACATTTCCACTAGAATAACTTGTTCCTTATATGCAAATCAAGCAGCAAATTTCATACTGTTTTCTCTTCAAAATGAGTGTAATTTTCTTTCGAAGTGATAAACTTTGACATTCTGTGGTCTGTGATCAAGAGCTTCAGATTTTTTAAAAGGACATTTTGCAGTAGAAAATAAAGGAGAGGATGTAAGAAAGAATGAGAGAAGGCAGTATTAAGTATAATAAGAAAGACAAAAATAATAAGAAAATATAAATGAATAGTAACAGGGAATAATATTAACGATAAAGGGTATAAAGTGTTTCCGAAAAGGCAAGTAGGAAAGTAGAATCAAATAAGATTAAAATAAATGAAATTAGAATGAAAAACTGAGAAGGTAATTATGATTTCAGTAGTGTACATTCTAATTAATTCAATTTAGATTATATAGCAGTAACTAATGGTAAAGGGACAATGAATATGTCAAAGAAAAGACATAAGTGATAGTCTTCATACATATGATGAAGATTTCATTATAATATAATTTAATCTAAAAATAGTTTATATCACACAAAAACTTGTTTTATTCCTCTAAGAACATCATTTCTCTCAGGCTCATCAAGACCTTTATTTCATCTATAAAATTCTGAAGGTTTAATTCATTCTGGGTTTACCTTCATGCACATTGCCAAAGACATTGTGGGGTAGTTTTGCTACTTTTTGAGTTTTCACTAATTTAAAGTATATGAAATTGCAAAGTACACAACATAAATGGAATGCTTGGGAGTCCCCGTATCAAGCAGAAATGACAATCACATCATTCTTAACAGTGAAAACAAAGCAAGTATTTCAAAATTATCCCCTCAACTTTAAAGGTAGTGAATGAATAGCCAGGATAGGCTATGTCCCCTCAACATGTGTCATTGTTTGATAAAAAGTGCCAATGAATAAGTATGTAAAATGAGAGACATTCCATAAAATTTGAATCTCTCTTTTGAATTCTGGTTTGTCTGTTATCCACCAAGCATGAAGTAAAAATCTCCTAGAAAGGTCCAAAATTACACAAACATTTTATGTAGACTCCTGGAATAATACATTTTATTTCTTGCTGTACATAGGCACCATTCAAGTGTGAGACTATGACTTTTAATACTTGACATTAAAGGATTCTTGATCCAAGTATGCCTTGGGAATGTAAAGATTCCGGCAGGGTCTAAATTTTTAAATATCCCTGAATTGTAATATATGAAAGAAACTTGACCAAGTCTGTGGAATGTGTACTCTAAAATAGACTTGTATAGAGCTTAAACTACATAAAAGCACCTTCCTCATTATTCTTAATCTTAGTTTAAGATCTAGCTTGATAACGGGGGTTGGCAACACAAAAAGTCTTTATTCCCAGTACTCGAGAGTGAGAGGGAGTGGATCTCTGTGAGTTTTAGATAAACCTGGTCTACAAGAGCTTACTCCAGGAAAGTCTCCAAAACCACAGATACACCCTGTCTCAAAAATAATAAAGTAAAATAACATCAAAGAATAAGAAATAGCTTGAAATCTTACACAATGAAGGTGTCAACAGAAAATTCAACACTTGGTTGATATTTCTGACTCTAAATTTATTACTTCCAATTTATTTCTTAAGAAAGAGGATATTGACCAAAGTAAGCCTTTGACTGACATTTTCTCAGACTGCATTCAGTGACATTATATGCCCTTGATTGAGTAATTGGGCCAAATACAAGCCTATATTGTTCATGGCCCTGTCCATGGCCTGATAGGCGTCACTTACAACATTGTGAATATTAAAGGCCCTACAGGACACATGTATTGGATAGTGAATTACCCTATGAAAACTGTGATTCACAGATGTTCTCTAATTTTTCTTCCATTGCTATGGAGAGAGGTATCTTAAGGTGATTGACAAACAAAAATAATGACATTAAGGTATGACAGCATACACACAAAGTAGCGCAATCCTCCACAAACATGACCTCACATTACATCTTCGTTTACGTTCTCTTTAGAAAATAATTCTTGCCAGGCGTTGGTGGCTCACGCCTTTGTCCCAGCAATTGGGAGGCAGAGGCAGATAAATCTCTGTGATTCCAAGACCAGCCTTGTCTACAAGAGCTAGTTCCAGGACAGCCTGTAATAGCCACCTATATACCCCATCTCAAAAAACCAAAAAAAAATAAATAAAAAAAAATAATTCTATCTGTAAGCTGTAACCATTCATTTTGCTTCTTCTATTTCAAAGGTTCATTATAAGGCATCAGGAAACCACACATTTATGGAAGTCATATAGCTAAATGTTGCTCAATTATATCAAAAGGCCACTTGCTAAATTATATTCATAGCAACGTTATTCATATTAACCAGATCTTGGAAACACACTATGCATTTCAAATGCTGAATGGATTAAGAAAATATGTTACATTTACCCAATGGAATTCTAATCACTGTAATAAACAAATGACACACCAAAACTAGAAGGCAAATGCACAGAAATAAAAAACCATCATGAGTTATGTGTCAAGAAACAAAAAAAAATATGAAGCCACTCATAATTGCATATCAGACATAAAGCAAAAGATACATAGCCTACAATCCAGAATTCTGGACAAGCTGAAACCCTCTTGCAGAAACAATGGAAGCAGAGGCAGAAATCCAACAATAACAATTTTGATAAGCTCCAGGTGTTTATTCAAATGAGAAAGGATGCATAATATGAACAATGGAGCCAAGAACTTGATAGGGAGACCCAGAGAATCGGCTGATTTGAGATAGTGAGAGATCACTGGCACTGGTCTGAAAAGGAGGGAATCGACATAGGATTGAACTCCACTCCCTTAATACAGGTAACAATGGTGATTGTCAGACAATATATGGTCACTGGCTGTGGGTACATGTTCTAACTTTAATACACAAACTGAATTTATGGAACACATTCTTCGACACAGGGTTATGGGCCATATAGAGTTTCCTTGGTTCTGCCTAGACTAGATAATTGATCAGAATTAGTGTATTTCCTAGGGGAGTTTTTAACCAGCTCCAAGGAACATGTGAGTGTATGATGGTAAGAGGAGGTTTTTGGAAGAAAAAAGTGATATTATCAGAATAAAAAAGTAGATAAAAATAACAACAATGGGTGACTTTATCTCTTTATATCAGTGGACATCATATACTTAAAAATGAACAGGATGATAGTTTGTATATCATTGATAAATATCTCTCCTTCTACTGCAAACTTGAAAAACACAACTCAAAATTAAAGAAAGTAACTACCTCATAGTAAATGATTGGAAATAATTATCCAGTCAAATGGGCATAAGAAACACTATTGTTTCACATTTGTAAGAATGATGTCCTGGAGCTCCCACTTTTTCAGGTCAGCTGTTTCTGTGATACTCTCCAGGCTGATATTGACCCATTTGTTCATCACTCTACTCTTAATGAAATTGTGTCACAAGATTTCTGGTCATTGCTTAGCTTTTATTTTATACTTCTGCTTTATCAGCTACTGGATGAAATCTCTAGCATGGCATACAATGTAGTCATTAATCACATTACATGGGATGTGAATTTTCGGTAATCTCTCCATTGTTGCTTATATTGTTAAATGGCATTATTCATGTGTATCCAAGAATATTTGCCTAATGTCATGTTTCTATTTAAACCTATTTTTATGCATCTATTGAGGTATCTCTTTTATAGCTGTAATATATTCTTCCCCTGATAAATCTTCCTGATCTCTCTTGTTCTCCACTTGCTTTCTCTACCGCATTACTCTTTCTAATACCTACCTCCTCTTTCTGTATGCTCTATAATTATTCAGGAAATCTTTTCCCTTTCCCATCCTCTGAGAAACCATGTATGACTCTATTAGTGTCCTACTTTTGTTCCTAGCTTCTTTGGAGGTGTGAATTGTAGGCTAGTTATCATTTGCTATATGTCTATTATCCATATATTATTTAGTAAATAAGATGTTTGCTTTCCTTGTATTAGCTAACTCACGCACAATGGTTTATTCTCGTTACTTCTAATTTTTTATTGTTCCTTTTTCTACTGAGTAGTACTCAATTGATTAATTGCCTCAAATTTTCTTTCTTCATTCTTCAATCGAGGTATTTCGTTGTTGTTTTCAGGTTCTTGGTATTATAAATACTACTTTTATGAACATAGCTGGATAGATGTCCATGTTGTATGAATTTATATCATTTGGGTATGTGCCAAAAAGTGGAATATCTAGATGGTGTAATAGACTGATCCCCCATTGTCAAAAAAATCCAATACTCACTGCAGGAAAGGTTGTACCATTTTTCCCTCCCAAAAGCAAGAGAAAAACTTTAAAATTTCTCCGTATAGTCTCCTGCATAAACTGTCCATGGTGGTTGTTCTGTATCCAATTTACAGGTGTAAGATGTTGTTATGGTTAACATTTCCCTGGTGTCTAATAATGTTGATCAATTTCCTATGTGTCTTTTAGCCATTTGAGTTTCCTCTATTGACCAACCAAAATACCGAATGTTCAAAGACTTCAATCTAAATCCAGCCAGAAAATAACACTTGTCAGAACCAACGTGAGGTAGCAATAATGAATGAATTTGAAGAGCAGACCACTTCCTGAATATAACAGTAGCACAGACACTCAGATCAACGACTCAGTAGTGGGGCATACTGAAACTAAGAATATTCTTTAAGAAAAAACATATAGCCAACAAGAAAAGCGAGCAGCCCACACAATGGAATAAGATCTTCACCATCACCAGATCTAGCCAATTGCTAACTTCACACAACAGATGATACTATTCAGCCAAAGACCAAATAATCGAATTAAAGTTTAGTTACAGGACTAAATGTACAACACCCAATAGGGTTTTACTTCTTATGGAAGCAAAAATCTTCTAATGAAAGACTTGAAGCAGATCCTTCACAGGCTATATTTAGTGAGGTTACGTACTCTCATGTTCGTTAACAGTTCCCAATACTTGAAAATGGGAAAAAAACTTTTCTCATAGGCTCATATGGAGATTTAAGTCCATTGTATGGTTAAATTTGATGTTGTACAATGGCACATATCTTAGGATATTAAAATCCCAAGTACAAAACTGCATCTCAGATGCTCTGTTTTTCTTGGGCCCATGGTATGGGCAGTGAGATTTCTGTCACAGTCGCCAGGAAATACTTAGGATCTCTCTGTCACAATCTATTACATCTTCAAACTCTAAACCAACCACACCCACTCATGACCTCACAATATATCCTCCTGGACTTAGGCAGAAGACACAAGTGTGTCTCTGGCTTTAACTATTTTTACTTCTGCTGCCCCACTCTCACATACTATGACTTCTTTCCAGTGCACATGTAAGTAAATGTATCATTATTCTACTTCAGTTTCTTGAAGACCACTTAGACATAACCCATATGCTGCAGTTAACAAAATGGTAGCAACCATGCTAACACATGGTAGCATGCTCAAATGGAGACAAAATTCATAGTAGACAGATCTTGGAAACAAACTTGATGCCCATTAAAAGGATACAAAAATGTGATACATTTACCCAATGGAGTACTACTCAGCTGTAAGAAAAATATGACATCCTAAAATATGTAAACAAATGACCATAACTAAAAAAAAAACATTATAAGTGAGGTATCCTAGAAATATATATATGTACTCACTAGTTAATGGATATCAGACACAAAGAAAAAGATATCTAGCCTACAATCCAAAACCCTTAAAAGCAACAACTCTCTTGCAGAAACAGAAAGAAGCAAATCCAGAAACTACAACTAACCATTTCACTAAGCTCGTGAAGTAAACTCAAAGTAAGAAAGAAATATTATGAACAATGTGGTTAAGACAATTATTGGGAGAACAACAGAATCTACAGAGTTGACATAGTAAGAAATAACTAACTTTGGACTGAAAAGATGGGAACCACATAGGACTAAATTGCTCTCCCTTAATCCAGGAAACAAGCGTGAATATCAGACAATATATGCTCACTGCCATTGGGTCCAATTACTAACTCTAATGCAAAAACTGACTTGTTGGATTCCATTATATATGAAGAGATAAATTGGTCAGCCTCCACACATGGTTATGGTGGCTAGAAAAGTTCCTTGATTCTGCCGCAACTAGATAATAGGACAGACTTGGTGTATTTACTTGGGAAGTCATTACCAGGTCCAAGGTAAAAATGAAAGGTGTGTTGGAATATTGGGTAGCAGGAGGAGAGGAAGGATGTTATTGTAACAAAAATAAATTACCAAAAAATTAATAAAATAATTAACAATCACTGGTCATTAATATCTCTTAATATCAATGGATGTATTATACATATAAAAAGACACATGGTAATAGATTTTATATGAAAAGAGGATCTCTCCATCCCCTACAAACATGAAACACAGCTCCACATTAAAGACACTTGCTACCTCACAGTAAAAGTTTGGTAAATAATTTTCCAATCAAATGCATATAAGAAACATCAGCTGTTTCTTTTCGTTCATCCAGCCTATTATTGATTCATTTGCTCATCATTTTTCCTTTTCTGAACCTGGATTCCAGGTGCACAATCATTGATTAGTTTTGACTGTATTCTTCAGCATTCATCAGCTATTCTATGAAGAATCTAGGATGAAATATAAGGTAGTCATCAATCAAATATAGGAGAAGTGAATTTAAACTAGCCTCTCCTCTATTTCTTAGATTGTTGGATGGGATTATCTTTGTGGATAACTGGACTTTTTCCTAGGGCCATATTTCTCTTTAAAACAATAATTTATACCTCTATTAAGGTATCTCTTTTCTCATTCTCATCTATAGTTCACACCTAATCAATATTCCTGATATCTCATATTCTCCCTCTTCTTTCTCCTGCTTACCTTCTCTTTTTCGAAGTGACCGGGGGTCTAGTGACTTTGCCCTATTCTCAGGAACCATAAATGTCAATCATAGGATCCTAGTTGTTCCTAGCTTCTCAGCAGGTATTGGTTTGTAGGCTAGTCATCATTTGCTCTATGTATAATATTAATAAAATGTTGAGGATATGACATATTTGTCTGTGTATGGGTTACCTCACTCAGTACCTTTTCTTCTAGTTCCATCCATTTGTTTCATTTGTTTATTCCAACAAGTAGTACTCCATTGATTAAATGTATCACATTTTCTTTATTGATTCTTTAGTGGAAGGACATATTAGTTGTTTCCAGTATGTTGCTATTACAAACATAGCTGTACAGATGTCCGTGTTGTATGAATGTACATCTTTGGGTCCATACAAAAAAGTGGAATTGCTAGATGGTGAAGTAGAATGATAACAATTTTCAGCAAATCTTACATACTGACTGCCAAAATGATTGTGCAAGTTTTCACTTCCAGCAAAAATACAGAACAAGTATAATTTTTGCACATCCTCTCCAACATAATCTGTTCTTGGTGCTTTTACTTTAGCCATTCTGGCAGGTGTAATGTGATATCTCAAAGTGGTAATGATTCAAATTTTCCTGATAGCTTTGTATGTTGAACAATTTGTTACGTGTCCTTTAGCCATTTTATATTCCTCTATGGACCAAACAAACGTCGCAATGGATCAAAGACTTCAATTTCAATCCAGCCACATTGAACGACTTAGCAGTGTAACTGGTAGGTAGCATTGAAGAAATTTCAACAGGAGTCCATTTCCTGAATATAACTGTACCAAATACACTCAGTAATAGGGCCTCATGAAATTGAGATATATCTGTAAAGGAAAAGACATAGTCAACAAGACAAAACAGCAGCATACAAAATAAAGAAAAGCTATTTACCTACCCAACTCTAACCAAGGGTTGATTTCCAAAATATACAAATTACTGAAGAAATTAGTCACCAAAACAACAAATAATCTAATTAAAAAGTTCGTTACAGAACTAAAGGGAGAATACACAGTAGGGTTTTACTTCTTATAGAAAAGAAAAATCTACTAATAAAAGACTTGAGGAAGGTACTTCATAGACTATAGTTATTGAGATTAAGTGCCCTCCTGTTGGTTAACATTTCCGTTGCTTAGAAATGCCGAAACCCTGTGTCATTTGCTCATTTGGAGTATCAGTGCCATTTTTGGTGTCTTAAATGTTGTACAATGTCATACCTTAAGATATTAAAATCCCCAATGGCAAAACTCCATCTGAGTTGCTCCATGTTTCTTGGGCCCATGATATGGGCAGAGAGATTTCTGTCAAATTTGCCATGAATCACTTAGGATCTGTCTATCACAATCTATTACATCTTCAAATTCTAATTCAGCCACACCCAGTCATGACCTCACAATATATCCTCCTGTACTCAGGCAGAAGGCAAAAGTCTCTCTCTAGCTGCAACTATTTTAACTTCTGCTTCACCACAGTAATCTACTATGGATACAGTGCAGTACACATGTCAGTAAAAACATAATTATGCTATTCAAACTGGTTGATGACCACTTAGATATATGCCATATGCTGCATTTCCCAAAATGGAGGCAACCCTATATTTATTGTATATTTTATGATGGCTTAAGTCTCCCCGGTGTTTCACTCAAACATTTGGGTACATTAGCTGTGGCACTTTTTAGATTTTCTCTCCATTTTTTAATTTAAATTAAAAAGTTTGTTTTACCTGTCAATCCCACTTCCTCCCCTGTTTTCCTGCACCTCAAAAATACCCTACTTATCCCATATAACATTTCTTCCCCCCGGGATAGAGTGAATTTTCCATGGGGCCTATTCTTAGTCTGTCATATCCTTTATGATGAAGCCTAGGCACCCCCCCATAGTAGACTAAGGGAGTATATGCATGTGTGGAATGGGCTCCCAAAATCCATTCCTATGCAATGGATAAGTACTCATCTAGTACAAGATGTCCCTGAGACTTCAGAGGCCTTCTCACTGAAATCCACGTTCATAGGGTCTTGATCAATTCCATGCTTGTTTCCCAGGGATAAGCCTGGGGGCTGAGTACTCCCCCTGTGTGATTTCATCTGTTTCTGTGGGTTTCACCAGTCAGGTCTTGACCACTGTCCTCATCTCTCTTCCTTCTCTGTAACTGTATTCAATTTCACTTCAGTGTTTAACCGTTGGTGTCTGCTTCTACTTCCATCAGCTGCTGGATGAAGGTGCTATGTTGTCATATAAGTTAATCATCAATCTCAGTATAAGGTAATGGCATTTAATGTAGCCTATCTACTATTGCTTTGATGATTAGTTAGAGCCATCCTTGTAGAGTTCCATACATGTTCCTTGTGGCTGATTTCTCCTTAAACCTATACTGGCTCCCTATATGACCATGTTTCTTGGTTTGTTTTCCTCTGATATGCCGAGGCCCATTGTCAGTTCTGCATCGCTCTACCATCCCAGGAACCTAGTTCAGTGCCTGGATGCAACATGCCAAGGCTCAGTGGCATTTCTACCTCCATCTGGCTGCCCAGGTAGGCCAGGGTCTGTTTCAGGTTCCACTCATCTTCAGGGCTTAGAGTCATCTGACACCAGTGATCTGTGCGCCGGATCTGAGTTCAGAGGTAGGCTCAGACACACTGATGCCCAGTAGCAATTCTTCATCCATCGGCCGGACCTAGATTCGAATTCACAGGAGGGCTCTGCCATGCCAAGGCCCAGTGGCAGTTCACTGTCTATCAGCTAACCCAGGTAGGCTAGGGGCTATTTCCAGTTCCTTTCGTCGTCACTGCTTAATGTGAACTGACCCCAGTGATCTGTGCCAGGGATCCGACTTCAGGGACGGACTCCGACATGCAAGGCCTAGTGGCAGTTCTGCATCCATATGCCCACCCAGGTTCTGAGTTCCGAGACGGGCTGCAACACAAAGAGACCCAGTGGCAGTGCTGTGTCCATCAGCCAGCCCAAGATAAGAATTCAATGGCAGGATCCCACATGCCGAGGCCCAGTGGCAGCTCTGCCTCCATCTGCTGGCCAAGGTAGGCCAAGGGCTGTTTCTGGTTCCACTGATCGTCACTACTTAGAGTCTTCTGACACCACTGATATGTGAGCCTGATCCAACTTCAGCTGTGAGCTCTGACATGCCAAGTCCCAGTGGCAGTTGTTTTTCCATCTGCCAGCCAGGTAGGCTTGTGGCTGTTTCAGGTTCCATTATTTGACACTGCATAGAGTAATCTAACTCCAGTGTGTGCCGGATTTGAGTTCGGGCAAAGACTCAGACATGCTGAGGCCCAGTTGTAGTTCTGAGAACCAGCTTCCCAGGTGGGTCAGGGGCTGTTTCCAGTTCCATTCCTCATCACTGTGGAGAGTCATCTGACACCAGTGATCTGTGCCCCTGATTGATTTCTTGGCAGGCCACTTTAAAAGAACCAGTTCTGCCTTTGCCCATGAGTTCAAGCTGACTCTGAGTTCTGAGATTGGGAGTACCAAGCCTAATTCGGCCAAGCGCATGGGAAATACATCTTAGGATTGAGGCATCCTTCTGGTTACTCTTATCTTCGAAAAACTGTTCAAAAGCTTTTAAGGAGGGATTTCATATTCCCCAGGTTGTGCATTAATGGTCTAAGAACCTGAAAATACACACATTACTGAACAAAATTTGAGTTTTGCCTGGTAGCTTCTTCTAGGAAGTTTAAATTCCATATCTTAGATTAGATTGAAGGATCATTGGACTGCAGGTACTTGGGGGCATCAAATGATGTCAGAAGCAAAGCAGAGTTATGAGGCAGAGACAGCATACTCCGTGAGTATGAGAGGACCCACCCATGGAAATGGTATTCACATATCTCAGCCTACAATAAGCCTTGGATTGTCTGTGTGTCTCTCTGTTGTATGTCTGAATTTTCAACTCTAATTCTCTATCACTCACTGTCAATGTCTCTATGTGTATATCCCCTGAGCCTGGTGGGCTGCCTACTATATCTACCCGAATTGCACAGGAACTGCTTGCTAGCTGTGGCCACCTTTCTCTGTCTCACTGTCTCTCTCTTGCTCTTGCACTCTCCCAATCTCGCAGTCATTCTCTCTCACCTTCTGTCTTTCCCTCTGCAACCGGGATGAATAATAGCAGCTCTGGACTTGCTGAGGACTGTTATCTACCAAATCTGATTCTTTTGTATCTCTGTCAGTATGTGTCTCCCTTGCTGTGTGTTTTTCTCTCTCTCTCTGTTAGAGTATTGAAGAGCAAGGTAAATCACACTAAAATGGCAAAATTAAGGTTTTTTATTGTCCTATAGATACCCTTCTTTTTCAAACATGTGAATGCTTTCAGCCAAGTTGGTTGTATCAAAGCCAGGTGGTGTGTCTCCAATTTATGTTTTTGTCACACCCAATGTTTTCCTGTAAGTTCCAGTGAGCTAAATGGGACCCATGCAAAACGATCCAAAGATTCATTCCAGATAAATAGTATTCATTCGCACAATGATCCCAGATTCCTCTCCTTCTGATCTGGTACCTTTCCTTGGGAAAACCCTCCACCATTTGATCATGCAACCCTCTGTCACCAGGACTTAAGAAATATTTTGTCTTATAAACTTCACCTCATCTCCAACACTGCTGCATCTGTCGAGGCTTAGGATGCCCATGAAAGAGCCACACATTCTGGAAATTCTTGGAGCAAACAGGAACTCCAGGATGTTTTAGTACCCAAATATTCTCAGGGCCCCCAAAGTTGGTCAATAACATTTCATCAAAAAAGAAGCAGTCTTGAGAACTCGACATCGTTATCCCCAATGTTGCCAAGTTTAAGACCCCAAATTTCCATAATAAATGAAGGTGGGAATGAAGGTCTTGGCATCTGTTCTGCCCATGAAGGATGTACTCACTCAGCCAGTACTGTTAAATCCAGGGTTCCATGATTAATAAGTCTGCAGTCAGGGTTATAGGACCCTTTAAAAGAAAGATGCCTACCTACAACTAATGTATTATTCTCTATGAATGGTTCCAATTTCTCTCTGATATGTTCTCTCTGATATCTTCCTCTGACAACCTCTCCAACCATGTCATAAAATCTAAAGTTCATGGACATTCTAAGAATCCTGTTTAATTGCACAGGATACCGTCTCCATCACGAGCTTTCCCCTTCCACATAAACAAATGAGCAACATGTAGCTGGGAAAGCTATGGAGGCTCTCTGTGAAATCTCTCCATACCCAGGGTCTGTAGTGTGGGACATCACAGAGGTATTTTCTGGAGCTGACCAAATGCTGAAACGTGACCATGGTGGTCACGCTGGTGTAGCAGAAGATGCCACTAAGGTGGGCTAAGGCCAATGGGTTGGGGTCTGCGCTCCCTGGAGATGAGCCCCAGGCGGTTCCCTGGCAATCAGCTGCGATCATAATGCCTGATGAG
>NW_023276919.1:8900866-8904872 GCF_003668045.3 Cricetulus griseus | reverse complement strand
CAGGAAGAATCGATAATCAGTTTCTTGCTCATGGACTGTTAAAATTTACACTAATACATCATTTGGATTTGGAAAATTGTAAAAAACAGTCCTGTAAAAATATGCTATGTTACTTTTTAACCAATGGTTCTATTGGGAGAGTCACTAACATAGGTTATTAATAGAAAGGATTAGATAGAGCAGACAGCTCTGGCTTTAGTTCAAATAATCAAATTGTGAGTTGTTGCAATGGTCTTTTAGATCTTGGTATATAATTCATTTAATTTTATACTGACAGCCACTATGTCTTTAAGGCTTTTGAGGTAATAGAGACAATTCCATACATAGGATCCAATATTAGATTGAAATATTATTTGAGCAAATTCAAAATGTTATTCACCTAAGATAATTACCATGCTTATGGGTCTGGATATATTAACAAAGCTTTCCAGCAATTTTATGCTTAATGGAAAATTTGATCAAAAACCATGTATTCCTTATATATCCCCAAGGAGACAGAATAAGAGAGCATGCCCATAGTGCCCTAAAAACATAGCTTCTAAGATAAAAACGGGGGAGCTGTGTCCCCAGTCTCCACATGATGTGTTAAATCACGCAATGTTTATCTTAAACTTTTTAAATATGAAATTTTTATTTCAAGTACTCAGTTTCATATAGCTAGTGGCAACATAACTGAACAGTACCACTGTAAAACATTAGATACTCAACAAAACATCAGGACAAAAGTGCATGTTGCATTAAGGTGGTGTACCCCTTAATCCCAGCACTTGAGAGGCAGGGGAAGTTCAGAGGACAATTCACAGGAATCATTTGTGTCCTTCCACATTGGGTCCTGGGGACTGAATGCCAATGAACAATCTGATGCAGACAGATTCTGGCATGAAGGAACTCGAGCACATTTTGCTCAGGTCAAATGGAGAGATAAATAGAGGGGACCAGACCCTATAATTATTTGGGGATCGAGGGAATGTCTATGTTTTCTCGCAGGAGGAAAATGAGGTATGCTGGCAGCTGGAGCAGTTGATGAGATGCATGGAGCAGAAAGGAATTGGACCAAGGCCCACAGGAGACCATCTGAAACAGCTGGAGTGAAACACTGGACCTGTATTTCCTAAACATTGAGGACATTCAACTAACAGCTGAGGAAGAAGGGAGACACACCCAGTTCCAGTTTAGAGACACTTTCCAGAGTTTCATATTCCCTACAGATGGACTACATTCACCTCTCTGAATCCAAGAGTGCTCATCCAGGAGCAGACTAAGAACTTGATAAAAACAGCTTGCATTCTTGCCACAAACAGACACACAAAACTGTTTTGCCATTTTTCCCATTGGGAGAAAGCACCCTTTAGGACAGTCGGATACTGGCATAAACCAGAGTGGCAGAAGCTCCTTCACAATGCTTTAACAAGACTTGGACAAAAGATTTTTTAGTTAACTTCCAAAGACTGATATTACAAACCTGATGTTAGAACTTCGGATTTTGAGCAAGAAATATTAAGGCTCAAGGGCATTGAGTCCCAGGCAGGGAATAAAGAAAAGAGGGTTGTAGAATCGTGAAATTGTTCACACTCCACAGATTCTGAGGATATCTTATTGTCTTTTGATTGCTTTGTAACTCACTCTAATGTATGCTCATGATGGAATTGTTAATGTCTGTGATCTTGCTATATGTGTTATGCAAATGTTATTAGGTACTAGAAGTCAGAGTTCATTCTTACAGGAATGTAATGTGCAGTTTACATGCTTTAGGATAGAAGTATGTTTTACGGAGCAAACTTAAATAAGGTCTGTATCAGAGGCACTAGAGGTATTACCACAGAGATTTTAAAAGGCCATTTTAACCTTCATATGTCTCGATTCCACAGGAGAAGGTTTTCAGCCATGAGGATTTTGGAGCTGGACTATGTCCCATCCCCCACTAACCTTATTTGTTTTACAGAGACTAGTTCCAGCCAAAGATGGTTATGGTTTTCCTTGCCTTCAGGGATCCTAAGACAGAACAAGCATGACGGAATGCATCATTCCATGATGGGCACCACTCGTAGGTTGAAGGGAGCCTCCTAAAACTGGCACAGTCATCTGTCCTGATGCAGAAGCTCAGGTTTCTTTTTATTAATTTTAGAGAGAGGAATTGTGGGGGACCAAAATCTTTCCACTATGGAATATTTTGAGATCCGGCCTTTGGTTTCCCCAAACAGGAACACAGGAAAACTCAGGCCCACTATTGTATTGTTAATGCCAGTAAGGATACTACTGTTTACCATGGCTTCAGGGTAATTTCCCTGGCAATCAGCTGCGATCATAATGCCTGATGAGCCGACATGAAGCCGCTGTCCTTGATGCCACTGCAGCCTCTTCTTCCTTGTCTTTTTGTGCTGTGTACTTCTTGTATCTTGCCATCAAACTGTGCTGATGTTAAAGGAACATCTGAGGACATGCTGAACTCTGCCCCACCGTTTATCAAAGACTTTGCTGAAGTGGCCAGTTTAGGGAATAGATGGGTGAATCATGAGGGAAAAAGACTTTGGAAAGACTTGCCTTTCCTGGAAAGATTAGGTAGATCTAGAAAGCCCTGGTGTATATTGGATAAAGAAGAGAGAAAAGAAGTATCAGAAAATATGAAGCCAGCATTAAAATACTGGGTGACTTTATGGAAAAAAATTTGATAGATTTCATGATGTAGAAGAATTTTATGAGGCTTGTTTTACAGGAGACTTAGACCCTGGGACCTAAAGATATCTAGGTCCTGAGAATCAGGAAATGAGTAGATGATGGTATGAGACAGATTTTAGAGAACTCTTAGATCATGTCCTTGGGAAATGGCCACAATCTGATGCTTAGAATAGATCATCTATAAACAATTACGCTGTTCTTTTTCTTTCTGTTTTATGATCTCGTAATGTAGCCCCCTTGCCAAGTTCCTTGATTGTAATTGTATATAAGCACTGCTTGAGATGAAGTAAAGTTGCAGCAGCATATTCAACTACATTGAGTGTGTCGGTCTGTCATTTCCTCACCGATTCCTGATTTATCCTTGAGCCTTCTCCCTTGTTCTCCCTCGGTCGGTGGTCTCCACGAGAGGCGGTCCCTGGCAAAACACCCCATGAGGTCTGTGTATTTCCCAAGGATGAGGTCCACCATCACATTAGCTGAATCACCTGTGAGTTTCAGACTTAAGACTTTGGGAGTTTCTTCCCTCCACTGATCGGACCCCTATGTTGTCTCAAAGGTTCAGGCATTTTTTTGTTCCTCAATTGTCGATGAGGTAAGTCTGACTCCGTTTTCTGTGATGTTGGGTATTGCGCCTCCTTCAGCGACTCCCATTGGAAGTGCATCTTATGTTTAAGGGAATCTAGCTTCTACTGTTACCATAGAAAATCTGTTCAATGCCATTTTGTGGAGCAATAGCAAATACCCTATAACATACATAAATGGACTAGGAGACTGAAAGGAATCACATTACTGTAAAAAAAAAGGTGAGTTTTCCATGGTTAGCTTCTTCAGGAAGGTTTAAATTCCATTTCTTAGCTTAGATTGAAAGATCATATTAATGCATCTACTTGGGTGCAAAAGATGATTTCAAAAACAGGATTGAGTTCATTAGGCAGAGACAGCTTCCCCCAGGAGTATGTTGGTAGCCAGCCTATGGATGTATAATGTACTTATCCAAGCCTATCTTTAGCCTAGGACTGTCTCTTTGTCACTCTGTCATTTCATTCTCTAACTCTCTCTCTACAAAACACTGTCTATTGTCTCTGTCTCTGTGTATCTCTGTCTCTCACTCTCTGTGTCTCTCTGTGCATGTCTCTACACCCTGGTTGGGATTCTATAATTAAAACTGCTTTGCAATGTGTTTGCCTGCTAAACTAACCCAAAATATCTGTCTCTCTCTCTGTATAATCGTCTGTATTGGCTCTGCACCCTGGGTGAATTTCTGAAGCTGTACTTTTTCTGAACTTGTCTCCACCTAAACTGAGCTTTTATCTTTCTGTTTCCATGTGTT
>NW_023276919.1:8880447-8900781 GCF_003668045.3 Cricetulus griseus | reverse complement strand
TGTGTGTGTGTGTGTGTGTGTGTGTGTGTGTGTGTGTGTGTGTGGCTATCTGTCTCTCTGTCTGAGTAAAGATCATGCTAAACCACACTACAATGGCAAAATCAAGGTGCTTTTTTATTATCCAAAAGATACCCTTCCAATTCCAAATAGAGAATGTTTTCAGACAAGTCAATTCTATCATAAAGAGGCAGCTAATGTGTCTCTAATATTTGGTTTTGGTAAACCCAAAATATCCCTGTAAGTTCCAGGGAGGTGAATGGGACCCATGCAAAAACTCCAAAGATGCCCTCCAGATTAATAATATTCAGGCACTGTATAATCCCGGATTCTTTTCTTCATCATCTGGGATCTCTCCAAAGCAAGCTTTACCTTTCAATGTAAACAAATGACAAATTCTGGATCTGTGAAAGCCATGGAGGCTCTCTCTCTGTGAACTCTCTCCATACCAAGGCTCGGTTGAGCAGGACATCTCAGAGATATTTTCTGGAGCTGACCAAATGCTGAAACACCCCAGGAGGACAGTGTGTTTCCCAAGGAAGAGGTCCACCACCACATTCCCTGAATCACCTGTGGGTTTCAGACATTCGACTTTGGGAGTTTATCCCCTCCACTGTTCAGACTCCTGTGTTGTCTCAACGTTTCTGGCATTTTTATTCCACAATTGTCGATGAGTTAAGGCTGACTCTGTCTTCTGAGATGTTGGATACTGAGCGCCCTTCAGCTGTCCCATTGGAAGTGCATGTTATGTTTAAGGGAATCTTGCTGCTACTCTTACCATGGAAAAACTGTTCAATGCCATTTTGTGGAGCAATATCAAATACCCTAAGAAGTATGTAAATGGACTAAGATAACGAAAGGAATCATGTTACTGAGAAAAATGTGAGTTTTCCATGGTTAGCTTATTCAGAAAGGTTTAAATTCCATTTCGTAGATTAGATTTAAATATCATTTGACTGGATCTACTTGGGTTGAAGAGATTATGTCAGCAGTAGGACTGAGTTTATTAGGCAGAGACAGCTTCTTCTTCCATGAGTATGTTGTTAGCCAGACTCTATATGTATAATGCATTTATCAAAGCCTACATTAAACCTTGGACTGTCTGTGTGGCTGTCTGTCATTTCATTCTCTAACTCTCTAGCACTCAATGTCTCTGACTCTGTCTATGTGTATCTTTGTCTTTCACTGATTCTCTCTGTATATGTCTCTACACCCTGGGTGAGAGTCTATAATTCTAACTGCTTTGCAATATGTTTGCCTGTTACCCTAAGCCAAGGTCTCCGACTCTCCCTCTTTGTCTAGTCCTCTGTTTTTGCCAATGCATCCTGAGTGAATACCTGAAGCTGTTCTCAATTGGTCTCCACCTAAACTGAGCTTTATTCTGTCTGTATGGATGTGTTCTATCTATCTATCTATCTATCTATCTGTCTGTCTGTCTGTCTGTCTGTGTGTGTGTGTGTGTGTGTTTATCAGTCTCTCTGTCTTAGTACTGAAGAGCATCCTAAAATTCTCTACAATGGCCAAATTAAAGTCCAGGGTGCTGAATAGGATGTGAAAACCGATCCAATGATGCACTCCAGAAAATAGTATTCAGCATTTCTATGCTCCCTTATTTATTTTTTCCTCATCTGGGATCCCTCTTTCAAGAATCACCCCATCATCTGTCCTATCACTGCTCTTATACCAAACTTCAGAAACATTTTCTTTCTAAACTTAACTTCATCTCCTACATTGCTGACATCTGTTGAGGTCTAGGAGACACGAGTGAGTGTTCCCTGGCCTGTCCAAGTGAGGAACAAACAGATATTCCAGGATTTGGTTCTACCAAATTCTCAGGTCCCCAATCATTGTCAATAACCTACTTTAGCAGGATGCAATCTTGAAAACTCGATATCCATATTTCCTAAATTGCCATTAGAAAAACCCCAACATTCAGTATTCAGAGAAAGTAAGAAGGAAAGTTGCAGTCATCAGGCTGGCCTGTACATGGCTCCTGGCTTGTTGCATGCTCTCAGGCATCCTCTGTCAATCCAGACTTCCATAGTTACTAACTCTGCCAGCAGCATTAAAGGACACTGTTAAAAGACAGATCCCGACCGAATTAGGCTTTCTTATTCTCTGTCTCTCTAACTCTTCTATATCTATTTCTCTCACAGTCTCTCACACTCTCTCTGGCCTTCTATCTTTGCTTCTGCAACCTGGATAAATAGCAGCAGCTCTGGATTTTCTCAGGACTATCCTCTACTAAATCTGGTTCTTTTGTCTGTCTGTTTGCATGTGTCACCCTTGCTGTATTTCTGTCTCTGTCAGAGTATTGAAGAGCATGCTAAACCACTCTAAAATGACAAAATTAATGTGCATTTTCTGTCCTATAGATAACCATCTTTTCAAACATGTGAATTCTTTCAGTCAAGTTGCTTGTATCAAAAAAAGCAGCTGATGTGTCTCCAATTTATGTTTTTTGCAATCCCAAAGTTTTCATGTAAGTTCCACTGAGCTTAGTGGGACCCATGGAAATAGTTCCAAAGAGTCACTATAGATAAATAGTATTTAGTCTCTCAATGTTCCCAGATTCATCTCTTACTCATCTGGTACTTACCTTTGGAAAACCCTCACTCATTTGACCAAGCAACACTCTGTCACCAGGATATAACAAATATTTTGGTTTTCTAAAGTTAACCTCATCTCCTAAGCTGCTGACATCCCAAGACTGTGCCACACATTCTGGAAATTCTTGCAACAAGCAGAGACTCCAGGATGTGGTAGTACACCACTTGTCTCAGTGCCCCCATAGTTGGTCAATGCCTGTTTTAAAAAAGAAGCAGTCTTGAGAACTCCACATCGTTATTCCCAATGTTGCCAAGTTTAAGACCACAAATTTCCATAATAAATGAAATTGGGAATGAAGGTCTTGGCATCTGTCCTGCCCATGAAACCTGGAAGTGTGCACTAACTCAGCCAGTACACTCTTCAGTCTGGGATTCCATGGGTACTAAGTCTGAAGGCAGGGTTATAGCACCCTTTAAAAGACAGATCCCTTCCCACAACTAATGTATTATTTCCCCCTCTCTTTCTCTTTCTCTTTCTCTTTCTCTCTCTCTCTCTCTCTCTCTCTCTCTCTCTCTCTCTCTCTCTGTGCGTGTGTGTGTGTTTGAGTATTGAAGAGCATGGTAAACCTCTCTACAATGACAAAATTAAGTTCCAGGGTGCTGAATGGGACCCATGCAAACGGGACCAAAGATGCACTCCCAAAAATAGTGTTTAGCCTTTCTATGATTCCAGATTCCTTTCTTCATCATCTGGGATGTCTCTTTCGTGAATCACCCCATCATCTGTCCTATAGCTGCTCTGATACCAAACTTCATAAACACTTTTGTTTCTAAACTTAACTTCATCTCCTACACTGCTGATGCCTCTTGAGATATAGGAGACCCAAGCGTGTGCTCCCTGGCCTGTCCAAGGAAGGAACAAACACATACTTCAGGATGTGTAGTACCAAACATGCTCAGGTCCCCAATGTTGGTTAATGCTATACTTCAGCAGATATCCTTATTCCCTAAATTGCCATTTCTAACACTCCAACAATCAGCATTCAGTGAAAGCAGGAAAGAAAGGTGCAGGCATCATGCTGGCCTGTCCAAGGCACCTGGCATGATGAACTCACTCATGCAGTACTCTCTCTCTGTTCCTCTCTCGCTCTCTCCCTCTCACCTTCCACTTCCTATCTGCAATCGGCTCTTGACCTTCTTCATCTCTTCTCTTCTCTACTCATCCTCTCCCACCCTGTCTGAAATCCTCATTTCTTGGTATTTCATAGGTAGCTTTTCCATTGCTCAGTATTTAGTTTCCATTTCATATTTTCATCTTCATCTACACGAGGGAAGGTCTCTCTCTGTGATCTGTCACGATGCCCAGGCTTAGATGGGTGGGAATCCTCAGTGATCATTCTCTCGGATTGACCAAACTGTGAGACACCCCTTCAGGTCGGTGTTTATCCCAAGGATGAGGTCCAACGCCACATTCTCTGAATCATTAGTGATTTCAGGATCATGCATCCAGCAGTTTCTTCCCTCCAATAGTAGGTATTCTGTGTCGACTTGAATGTTCGCGATAATATGTACTAGATCGGCATTTTTGATTAATCTGTGCGAACGTAGTTTCTGCCATGAAGTATCACGAACAGAACTCTGTTGTGTGCTGACGATTTAGGTAAGTACCAAACCTTCTATCATTAGCCGTAGCGAGGCCATAGGGGAAAGTAATATCTTATTATTGAAGGTCTCGCTAAGCTTCCGTTGCAAACGTAAGACCATTAGGAAAAAACTAGCTGATCATAATCTGAATCGAGCTTTCAATGGACTGGCAATAATGTCCTGAATAATGGCCAGTCAGCAGGCTTGTAGTGGTGATGCGTTAAACGCACAGTTTGGCGATAGTCTAGAGAGTAGTAGGGAGATCTACAAACAAAATGAAAATACACACATTACTGATGGAAATTTGAGTTTTGCATGGTAGGTTTTTCCAGGAAGGTTTAAATTCCATATCTTAGATTAGATTGAACTATCATTGCACTGCAGGTACCTGGGTGCATCAAATGATGTCAGAAGCAAAGCAGAGTTCATGAAGCAGAGACAGCATACTCATTGAGTATGAGAAAGCCCAACAGTGGACTCGATTTCACATATCTCATCCTACAATAGTCCTTGTTTTGTCTGTGTGTCTTTCTGTCTGTGTGTCTGAATTGTCAACTCTAATTGTTGATCAATGTCTGTCACTGTCTCTCTGTGTATGTCCCTTCCCCCTGGTGGGCTGCCTGCTATAACTCTACCTGAATTTCAGTGGAACTCCCTGCTAGATGAGGCCTCCCTTCTCTGTCTCTCTGTGTCTCTTTTTCTCTCACCCTCTCCCAATTTCTCACCCTCTCTCTCCTTCTGTATTTCTCTCCACAACCTGGATGAATACCAGCAGCTGTTGAATTGCTCAGGACTGTCATCTACCAAACCTGACCCTTTTGTATCTCTGTCTGTATGTATCTTACTTGTTGTGTGTGTTTCTCTCTATCTGTTAGAGTATTGAAGAGCATGGTTAAACTACTGTAAAACGGCAAAATTAAGGTGCTTTTATTGTTCTTTAGAAACGGTTCTTTTTCAAACATGTGAATGCTTTCAGCCAAGTTGATTGTATCAAAAGAAGGCAGGAGATGTGTCTCCAATTTATGTTTTTGGCATACCCAATATTTTCCTGTAAGTTCCATTGACCTGAATGGCACCCATGCCAAAATTTCTAAAGATTCATTCAAGATAAATAGTATTCTTTCCTACAATGATCCCAGATTCCTCTCCTCATCCTCTGGTACCTTTCTTTGGGAAAAGCCTCCATCATTTGACCATGAAACCCTCTGTCACCAGGACTTAAGAAATATTTTGTCTTCTAAACTTAACCTCATCTCCTACACTGCTGATATCTGATGAGGCTTAGGAAGCCCAAGACAGAGCCACGCATTCTGGAAATTCTTGGAGCATCCATGTTTTCCAGGATGTGATAGTACCCCAATATTAACAGGGCCCCCAAATTTGGTCAATACCCTGTCTTGAAAAACAAGCAGACTTGATAACTCGACATCTTTATTCCCAATATTGCCAAGATTAAGACCCCCAAATCCATAATAAATGAAAGTGGGAATGAATGTCTTGGCATCTGTCCAGCCTATGAAAATTGGAAGGGTGCACTCACTCAGCCAGTACTCTGTTCAGTCCAGGGTTCCATGGTTAATAAGTCTGCCAGCAGTGTTATAGGACCCTTTAAAACACAGATCCCTATCCAAGACTAATGTATTATTCTCTCTGTTACCTTCAAAGTCCTCTCTTCTATCTTCCTTGGAACCTCTTCATCTCTTCTCCTGTCTCCCCCATTCACCCTCTCCAAACATGTCAGAAAATCTAAAGTTCAGGGACATTCTAAGTTTCCTGTTCCATTGCTCAGGGTTCCATCTCCATAGAGAGCTTTCCCCTTCTGTGTAAACAAATGAACAACTCAGGAGCTGTGAAAGGCATGCAGGCTCTCTCTGTCTGTGAACTCTCTTCATACCCAGGCTCAGTTGATCGGGACATTGCACAGATATTTTCTGGAGCTGACAAAATGCTGAAAAACCACCAGAAGGCAGTGTGTTTTCTAAGGAGGAGGTCCACCACCACATTCACTAAATCACCTATGTGTGTCAGACTTACTTCTTTGGGAGTTTCTTCCCTCCCATGTTTGGACCCCTGTGTCATCTCAATTCTTCCACATTTTTTATTCCACAATTGTCGCTTAGTTAAGACGCTGACTCTGTCTTCTGAGATGCTGGGTACCGAGCGTCCTTCAGTCACCCCCATTGGAAATGCATCTTATGTTTGAGGGAATGTAGCCGCTACTGTTACCGTGGAAAAACCATTCAATGGCATTTTGTGGAGCTATATCAAATAACCTGAGAAGTATATAAATGGACTAAGAGAATGAAAGGAATCACATTACTGTGAAAAAGGTGAGTTTTCCATGGTTAGCTTCTTCAGAAGGTTTAAATTCCATTTCATAGATTACATTAAAAGTTCATGTGACTGAATCTACTTTCGTGCAAGAGATGATGTCAGCAGCAGGACTGAGTTAATTAGGCAGAGACAGCTTCTTCCATGAGTATGTTGGTAGCCAGCCTTTGGATGTATAATGCACTTATCCAAGCCTATATTAAGACTTGGAGTGTCTGTGTGTCTGTCTGTCATTTCATTCTGTAACTCTCTCTCTAGCACTCACTCTCTCTGTGTCTGTTTCTGTCTCTTTGTTTCTCTGTCTCTCGCTGTCTGTGTCTCTCTGTATATGTCTCTACAACCTTGGTGGGAGTCTATAATTCTAACGGCTTTGCAATGTGTTTGCCTGCTTCCCTAAGCCGAAGTCTCTGTCTCTATCTCTGTTTAGTCCTCTGTTTTTGCCTCTGCACCCTGGGTGAATACCTGAAGCTGTACTTGTTCTGGACTGATCTACAACTAAAATGAGCTTTTATCTGTCTGTTTGTATGTGTTCCTCTCTCTCTCTCTCTCTCTCTCTCTCTCTCTCTCTCTCTCTGTGTGTGTGTGTGTGTGTGTTGTGTGTTAGTTTGTGTGTGTTTCTGTTTGTGTCTATCTTTCTGTCTGGTTGTGTACTGATGATCATGACAAACCTCTCTACAATGAGAAAACAAGGTCGAGGATGCTGAATGGGACCCATGAAAATAGGTCCAAAGTTGCACTCCAGAAAAATAGAATTCAGCCTTTCTATGATCCCAGATTCCTTTCTTCCTCATCTGGGATCTCTCTTTTGGGAATCGCCCCATCCTCTGTCCTATAACTGCTCTGATTCCAGGACTTCAGAAACACTTTTGTTTCTAAACTTAACTTCATCTCCTACACTGCTGATGTCTGTTGAGTTCTAGGAGACCAGAGTGAGTGCTACCTGGCCTGTCCAAGAAAGGAACAAACAGATATTCCAGGATTTGGTGATACCGCAACATTCTCAGGTAACCAATGGTTGTCAATGCCCTACTTCAGCAGATTGCCATCTTGAGAACTTGATATCCATATTCCCTAAATTACCATTTCTAAAACTACAACATTCATTGTTAAGGGAAAGTAGGAATGAAAGGTGCAGGCATCAGGTTGGCTTGTCCATGGCACCTGGCTTGATGCACTCACTCAGACAGTCCTCTTTCAATCCAGGCTTCCATGTTTACTAAGTCTGCAAGCAGTTTTAAAGGACCTTGTTAAAAGACAGATCATGACACGCTTAGGCTCTCTTATTTCTCTCACTGTCTGTCTGTCTCTGTCTCTGTCTCTTCTCTGTCTCTGTCTCTCTCTCTCTCTCTCTCTCTCTCTCTCTCCTAGTCTCTTAGTCTCTTAAACTCTCTGGCTTTCTGTCTTTGCCTCTGCTACCTGGATGGATAGCAGCAGCACTGGACTTGCCAGTTTCTGTTTCCAGTTCCATTTGTCATCTCTGCTTACAGTCATCTGACAAGATTGATCTTTGCTCCTGATCCGGTTCTGCCAAGGCATAGTGTCTGCTCTGTGTTATCTGCCAGCACAGGATCTGAGTTCGGCAATGGTTTCTAAAATACCGAGGAACAGGGGCAGTTCTGTATTAATCGGCTGGCGCAGGTGGGCCAGGGGATATAGCTGGTTACATTTATCATCAATGTTTAGAGTCATTTGGCACCAAACATCTGTGTACCTGATATGAGTTCCACGGCATTCTCTCACACGCCAAGGCCCAGTGGTAATTCTGTGTCCATCTGCCAGCCCAGGAACCGAATTCAGCAACAGGCTAAAATACCGAGGCACAGTGGAAGTTCTGTGTCCATCTGCTGGGCCAGTTAGGCCAGGGGCAGTTTCTGCTTCAATTTGTTGCCACTGATTAGAGTCATCTGACACCAGTAATCTGTGCTCTGGATACGAGTTCCAGGATGAGCTCCTACAGGTTGAAGCCCAGTGGCAGTTCTGCATCGATCTGCCTGCACAGGGAGTCCAGAGGCTGTTTCTGTTCCCATTCGTCGTCACTATTTACAGTCATCTGACAACAGTGTCTGTGCTCTGGAACCCAGATCTGGGGCGAGCTCCTACCTGTCAAGAGACCCAGTGGCGGTACTGCATCCATCAGTGGCCCAGGATCAGAGTTTGATGGCCTGATATGACACAGCGAGGCCCAGTAGGATTCCAGTGTCCATCTGCAGGCCCATGGAGGTCAGGCGCAGTTTCTGGTTCCATTCAACATCATTGCTAAGAGTCATATAATACCAGTGATCTGTGCACGGGATCAGGTTTGCCAGCAAGATCCTACCCACTGAAGCCCAGTGGCAGTTCTGTGTTCATCTGCCAGCCCATGGAGGTCTGGGGCTGTTTCTGCTTCCATTCACTGTCACTTCTTAGAGTCATCTGACACCATTGATCCTTGCTCCTTATCCGAGTTCACCTGCGGGCTGGGATTCGCTGAAGCCCAGTGGCAGTTCAGAATCCATATGGTGGCCCAGGATCCGAGTTTGTCAGCAGCCTCTAAATTCCGAGGTCCAGTGACAGTTCTCCGTCCATAGGCAGTCCCATCAAGGTTAGGATCTCTTTCGGTTTCCATTCATCCTCATTGCTTAGAGTCATCTAACACCAAAGATCTGTGCCCTCAAACCAATTTTGGCAGCAAGATCCTACACACCAAAGCCCAGTGGCAGTTCTTGGTTCATCTGCTAGCCCAGGTGTCCAGGGGATGTTTCCGGTTACAGACATCTTCACTGCTTAGAGTCATCTGACACCAGTGATCTGTGCATATGATCTGACATCGATGACCATATAGTGAAACACCCAAAGGGGACGGAGTGTTTCCCAAGTATGTGGTCCACCACCATATTCGCTGAATCACATTTGGCTTTCAGACTTACAATTTTGGGTGTTTCTTCCCTCCACTGTCCGGAACCCTGTGTCGTCTCAATGGTTCGGGCATTTTTGGTTCCACAATTGTCGATGATTTAAGGCAGACTCCGTCTTCTGAGATGTTGGGTACTGAGCCTCCTTCAGCCACCCGCATTGGAAGTGCATCTTATGTTTGAGGGAATGTAGCTGCTACGGTTACTGTGGAAAAACTGTTCAATGCCATTTTGTGGAACAATATAAAATACCCTAAGAAGTACATCGATGGACTAAGAGAATGAAATGGATCACATTACTGTAAAAAAGGTGAGTTTTCCATGTTCAGATGCAACCAGGAAGGTTTAAATTCACATTCTTAAATTAGATTGAAAGATCATGTGACTGAATCTACTTGGGTGGAAGGGATGATGTCAGCAGCTCTCCTTATTTCATTAGGCAAAGACAGCTTCCTCCAGGAGTATGTTGGTAACCACCCTTTAGATGTATAATGCACTTATCTAGGCCTACATTAAGCCTTGGACTGTCTCTGTGCCCCTCTATCATTTCATTCTCTAACTCTCTCTCTAGCACTCAATGCCTCTCTCTGTGTCTCTGTGTATCTCTATCTCTCACTGTCTGTTTCTCTCTGTATATGTATTACAGACTGGGTTTGAATCTATAATTCTAACAGTTTTGCAATATGTAGCTGTGGCTCGTCGACTACGGAACATTGTCGGGCATCTAAGCACCAGCGTGCATGGTGTCGAGTCTATATCGTGTTTAGAGTATATATTGATACTTGGTCGATCTCCACCTCTGGAGAGGTGTACCTGAAGCTGTACCTGTTCTGGATGGGTCTCCACCTAAACTGAGATTTTATATGTCTGTTTGTATGTGTTCTTCTCTCTCTCTCTTTCTCTCTCTCTCTTTTTCTCTGTGTATGTGTGTGTGTCTGTGTGTGTGTGTGTGTGTGTGTGTGAGTGTGTGTATATGTGTATGTGTGTGTGTGAGTGTGTGTATATGTGTATGTGTTTGTGTGTGTGTGTGTGTGTGTGTGTGTGTGTGTATGTCTATCTGTCTCTGTCTGAGTACTGAAGAGCATGCTAAACCTCTCTACAATGGCAAAATTAATGTGATTTTTTTATTGTCCAAAAGATACCCTTCCCATTCCAAAATGAGAATGCTTCCAGCCAAGTCGCTTCTCTCAAAAACAGGCGGCTGATGGGTCTCCAATTTATGTTTTTGGCAAACCCAAAATATCCCTGTAAGTTTCAGGGAGCTGCATGGGACCCATGTAAAGAGGTCCAAAGATGCACTCCAGAAAAATTTGTATTGAGCCTCTCTATGATACTGGATTCCTTTATTCATCATCTGGGATCTCTCTTTTGTGAATCACTCCATCATCTCTCTTATCATCGCTGTGATACGAGGTGTTCAGAGACACTTTTGTTTCCAAACTTAACTTCATCTTCTATACTGTTGACATCTGTTGAAGTCTAGGAGACCCAAGTGAGTGCTACTTGGCCTGTCCAAAGAAGGAACAAACAGATACTTCATGTTGTGTTAGTAACACAACATTCTCAGCTTCCCAATGTTGGTCAATGCCCGACTTCAGCAGGATGCAATCTAGAGAAATCGATATCCGTATTCCCTAAATTGATATTTCTAACACCCCAGCAATCAGTATTCAGCAAACATAGGAAGGAAAGGTTCAGTCATCAGGCTGAACTGTCCAACGAACCTGGCATGATGCACTCACTCAGGCAGTACTCTTTTCAGTCAGGCTTTCAGATTTATGTATCTCATGCGATATATTATATTTGAGTATTCACACAGATAGCGTGATCGTTGGTCTGGCGTTGGGTCGCGAGTAGGGCATGCAGACTGAGCGTGTGTTGACTAAGATAGTGAGAGCAGAAACAGCCACAGGCTTTAAGATTTACTAAGTCTGCAGGCTGCCTTATAAGACCCCGTCAAAACACAGATCCTGACCCACTTATGCTCTGTTACTCTGTCTTTCCTCTCTCTCTCTCTCTCTCTCTCTCTCTCTCTCTCTCTCTCTCTTTCTCCATCTCTCTCTCCTTCTCTCTCTCGCCATCTCCTCTATTTCTCTCCTAATCTGCTATCTGCTTTTTGCTATTTCTCTGAACCTCTTCGTCTCTTCTTTTCTCTTACCAACCTTCCCTCTCCCACCCTGTCTGAAATCCTTCGTTCATGGAATTTCATAGGTACATTTTCCATTGCTCAGTGTTCAGTTTCCATTTCGTGCTTTCTCTTTGAACTTCCTCAAAAACAAATGCTATTGCTGAGAATGCCATGGAGGGTCTCTTTGTGTGACCTCTCACCATGCCCATGCTTTGATGAGTGGGAATATGCATAGATCATTCTCGTGGACTGACCAAACTGTGAGACACCACTTTAGGTTGGTGGTAAGTCCAAGGATGAGGTCCAACACCACATTTGCTGAATCATTTGTGTTTTCAGGATTATGCCTTCGGCAGTTTCTTCTCTCCAAAAGTAGGTATTCTGTGTCGACTTGAATGTGTCTCTGTGTATCTCTGTCTGTCACTGTCTCTGTCTCTCTGTATAAGACCCTTCACCCTGATGGGTCTATAGAACTCTACCTGCTTTGCACTGGGCATACAAGCTTACTGAACTTCTCTTATTCTCTCTCTCTCTCTCTCTCTCTCTCTCTCTCTCTCTCTCTCTCTCCTCTCAGTCTCTCATTGTCTCTCTGGCCTTCTGTCTTTTCCTCTGCAACCTGGATGAATACCAGAAGCTCTGTACTTGCTGAGGACTGTTCTCTGCCAAATGTGATCCTTTTGTCTATCTGTCTGTATTTGTCTTTCTCGCTGTGTGTATGTATCTCTCTCAATCAGAGAACTGTGGAGCATGTTAAACCAGTCTAAAATGGGAAGATTAAGGTGCGTTTTTATTGCACTATAGATACCCTTCTTTTTCAAACATTGTGAGTGCTTTCTGCCAAGTAGCTTCTATCAAAAAAGGCAGCTGATGTGTCTACTATTTAAGTTTTTGCCAAAACCAAAGTATTCTCCTAAAGTCCTGGTAGCTGAATGAGACCCATGATAAACTGTCCAAAGATTCACTCCAGATAAATAGTATTCAGTCCCTAAATGATCCCAGATTCCTTTCCTCCTCATCTTGTACCTTTCCCAGGGAAATCCATCCCTCATCTGACCATGCAACCCACTGTCACCAGGACTTCAGAAATATTTTTTTCTAAACTAAATCTCATCTCCTACACTGCTGGCATCTGCTGAGGCTTAGGATGCCCAAGAGAGTTGCACACATTCTGGAAATCTGTGGAGCAACCAGGTACTCCAGGATGTGGTAGTACTACTCTATGCTCAGGGCCACCAAAGATGTTCAATGTCCCTTAATCAAGAAGAAGCACTCCTTGGAACTTGACATCATTATACCAGAAGTTACCAAGTCATAGAAACCAAATTTCCATAATCAGTTAAGGTGAGAATGAAAGGTCTTGGCATCTGGCTACCTACCCATGACACCTGGAATGGTGCAATCTTTCACCCAGCAGTTGTTCAGTCCAGGGTTGCATGGCTACTAATTCTGCAGGCACGGTTATAAGACCCTTTTAAAAGACAGGTCCCAACCACTCCTGATGTATTTTTTTTTTTGGTTTTTCGAGACAGGGTTTCTCTGTGTAGCTTTTGGTGCCTTCCTGGCACTCGCTCTGGAGACCAGGCTGACCTCGAACTCACAGCGATCCACCTGCCTCTACCTCCCAAGTGCTGGGATTAAAGGTGTGCGCTACCAACTCCCGGCTCACTCCTGATGTGTTATTCTGTCTGTCAACTTCCAATTCCTTTCTGCTATCTGCTATCTGGTATCTTCCTATGACCCTCTTCATCTCGTCTGTCTCCCCACTCAGACTCGCCAAACATGTGAGAAAATTTCTAGTTCATGGAATACTAAGTTCGTGTTTCATTGCTAAGGGTTTCATCTTCATAGCAAGCTTTACACTTGAAGATAAATAAATGACCCACTCTCGAGCTGTTGAAAGCCATGGATGCTCCCTCTTGTAGAACACTCTCCATAGCCAGGCTTTGTTGAGCAGGACATCGCAGAGATCTTGTTCTGAGACTGACTAAACAGTGAAACACCCCATTAGGTCCGTGTGTTTCCCAAGGATGAGGTTATCACCATGATCGATGAATTACCTGTAGGTTTCAGATTTACGCCTTTGGGAGTCTCTTCTGTACACTCTTCATACCCCTGTATTGTCTGCAGAGTTCATAAGGGAAAGACAGCATCTTCCATGAGTATATTTTGAGCCTGCCTCTGGAAGTGATATGCACTTATCCTAAACTACAATAAGCCTTTGCTTGTTTGTTTGTGTGTGTGTGTGTGTGTGTGTGTGTGTGTGTGTGTGTCTGTCAATTCATTCTCTATCACTCACAATATCTGTCTCTGTGTAATTCTGTCTCTCACTGTTTGTGTCTCTATGTATATGTCTCTACACACTAAGTCAGAGTCTATAATTCCTCATTCTTGCAGAGTTCCTGCGTTATATAGTAATGCAAAGTCCTCTGTCTCCTTCGCTCTCTTACACTCTCTGTCTTGCCCTCTGTATTTGACTCTGCACTGTGGTTGTATACCTGTGGCTGTACTTGTTCTGCTCTGCTATCCACATTAACTGACCATGACCATTTACTTGTATGTTTGTATCTCTCTCTCTCTCTCTCTCTCTCTCTCTCTCTCTCTCTTTCTCTCTCTCTGTGTGGTGTGTGCTGTGTGGTGTTGTGGTGGTGTGTCTGACTCTTATTTCATGTACTGACGAGATGGTGAACCTCTCTACTATGGCAAAATTAAGGGGCTTTTATATTGTCTGAAAGATACCCTTCCCATTCCTAAATGAGAATGCTTTCACTCTAGTCACTTCTATCATAAAGAGGCAGCAGAGGTGTCTCTAATTTATGTTTTTGGTTTACCCAAAATATTCGAGTAAGTTCCAGGGATCTGAATTGGACACATGCAAACAGGTCCAAATAGATGCACCACAGATAAATAGTATTCAGCCTATCAATGATCCCAGATTCGTTTCCTCCTCATCAGGGAACCCTCTCTCAGGAAATACTCCCTCATCTGACCACTCACTCCTCTGATACCAGGAATTCAGAAACATTTTCTTTTCTAAACTTAACCACATCTTCTACAGTGCTGACATCTGGCAAGGTCTAAGAGGCCCGAATGCCCCCTTTCCTGTCCAAGGAAGAAACAAACAGATACTCTAGGATGTGGTAGTACCAAAACATTCTCAGGTCGCCAATGATGGTCAATATCTTGCTTCAGCAGGATGCTGTCTTTATAACTCGATAGCTTCATTACCTAAATTGCCATTTCTAACACCCCATCATTCACTATTTATGGTAATGGGAATGAAATGTGCAGGCATCAGGCTGGTCTGTCCAAGCATTTGGCATGATGCACTCACTCAGACAGTACTCTGTTCAGTCCAGGCTTCCATGGTTACTAAGTATGCAAGCAGGTTTATAGGACACCTGTAAAAAACAGATCCCAAATCACATATGCTCTCTTATTCTCTCTCTCTGTCTCTCTGTCTCTGCCTCTGTCTCTCTGTCTCTCTCTCTCTCTCCCTCTCTCTCTCTCTCTCTGTCTGTCTGTCTCCCTGTCCATCTCAACTTCCACTTCCTCTCTTCTCTCTGTTTTTTGCTATTCCACTGACCCCCTTAGTCCCTTCTCTTGTCTCCCCCAATCAACATCTCCTAGCCTGTCTGAAATCCTCTGTTCTTGGACTTTCCAATTAGGTGTTCCATTGCTCAGTGTTCAGTTTTCATTTCGTACTTTCCCCTTTCAATGTAAACAAAAGACCAACACTATTGCTGTGAAAGCTAGTGAAGGTCTCTCTCTGGGATCTCTCTCCATGCCCATGCTACAGTGAGCAGGAAACTACAGAGATCATTTTTTTGGGCTCACCTAACGGGCAGACACCGTTTCAGGACGTTTTGTATCCCAAGGATGAGGCCGAACACCACATTAGCTGAATCATTTGTGTTTTCAGCATTATAACTATGTCAGTTTTGTCTCTCCAATTTTAGTTATTCTGTGTCAACTTGAATGTTCAGGCCTTTTGTTTTGCCCGTGCCCATGAGTTCAAGCTGACTCTGAGTTCTGAGATTGGGAGTACCAACCTTCTTAGGCCTCGCCCATGGGAAATACATCTTATGATTAAGGCATCCTTCCGGTTACTGTTGCCTTGGAAAAACTGTTCAAATGCTTTTATGGAGGAATGTCATATTACCCAGGTTGTGCATCAATGCACTAAGAAAATGAAAAGACACACATAACTGAACCAAAATAAAATATTGCATAGTAGCTTCTTCCAGGAAGGTTTAAATTTGATATCTTAGATTAGATTGAAGGATCATTGGACTGCAGGTACTTGGGTGCACCAAATGATGTTACAAGCAGGACAGAGTTCATGAGGCAGACAGCATCATCCTTGAGTATGATAGGACTGACACGTGGACCTGGTATTCACACATCTCAGCCTACTCTAAGCCATGGTTGTCTGTGAGTGTCTCTGTCTGTTTGTTTGAATTTTCATCTCTAACTCTCTATCACTACTGTCACTGTCTCACTGTGTATGTCTCTTCACCCTGGTGTGCTGGTACAACACTACCTGCACTGCACTGGACCTGCCTGCTAACAGAGCCTCTTTTGCTCTGTATCTCACTCTCTCTCTCTCTCTCTAGCTCTCTCTCTCTCTCTCTCTCTCTCTCTCTTTCTCTCTCTCCCCCTCCCTCCTTCCCCCCTCTCACTCCAAGTCTCATGATTACTCTCTTGAATTCTGCCCATGCTTCTGCAACCTGGATGAATATCAGCAGCTGTGGAAATGCTCAGGACTGTTCTATACCAAATTTGTATATCTTTCTGCATATGTCTCTCTTGCTATGTGTTTCTGTCTCTCTGTCAGAGTACTGAAGAGCATGCTAAATCACTCTAAAATGGCAAAATTAATGTGATTTTTATTGTTATATTGATACCCTTCTTTTTCAAACATGTTAATTCTTTCAGCCAAGTTGTTTGTATCAAAAAAGGCAGCTGATGTGTCTCCAATTTTTTTTCAAACACAAAGTTTTCCTGTAAGTGCCAGTGAACTGAATGGGACCCATGCAAAATTGTCCATAGATTCACTCCAGATGAATAGTATACATTCCCTCATTGATCCCAGTTTCCTCTCCTCCTCATCTGGTACCTTTCCATGGAAAAACACTACCTCATTTGACCATGAACTTCTCTGTCATCAGGACTTAAGAAATATTTTGTTTTCTAAACTTAACCTCACCTCATACACTGCTGACATCTAAAAAGGCTTAGGATGCCTAAGACAGGGCCACACATTTTGGAAATTCATGGAGCAACCAGGTACGCCAGGATCTTTTAGTACCCCACTATTCTCAGGACCTCCAAAGTTGGTCAATAACATTTCCTCAAAAAGAGGCAGCCTTGAGATCTTGAAATTGTTATTCCTAAACTTTCCAAGTCTAAGCCCCCAGTATCCACAATAAATGAAGGTGGTAATGAAAGGTCCTGGCCTCAACGTGTCCATGACAACTGCATGGGTGCACTCCCTCTGCCAGCATTCTGTTCAGTCCAGGGTTCCATGGGTAACAAGTCTGCAGGCAGGGTTATAGGACCCTTTAACAGACAGAACCCTTCCCGACACCTGATGCATTATTCTCTCTGTCACCTTCCAATTAGTCTCTGGTATCTGCTCTCTGGTATCTTCCTCTGACCCTTTTCTTCTGTACTCCTGACTCCGCAATTCAATCCTCCAAACATGTCAGAAAATCTAAAGTTCATGGACATTCTGATATTCGCGTTCCATTGCTCAGGGTTCTGTCTCCATATCAAACTTTCCCCTTCCACCTAAACAAATGACCCACTCTTGGGCTGTGAAAGCAATGGAGGCCCTCTCTCTCTCTCTGAACACGCTTCATACCCACCCTTTGTTGAGCGGGACATTGCAGAGACATTTTTCTAGCAGTAACCAAACAGTAAAAAATGCGATTAGGTCGGTGTGGTTCCCAAGGATGGGGTCCTCACCACGATCACTGAATCACCTGTGGGTTTCAGACTTATGCCTTCGGGAGTTTCTTCCCTCTATTGTTCATACCCCTGTGTCTCCTCAACTGGGTATTTTTTGTTACACAATTGTCCATGATTTAAGGCTGACACCAGGCTCGAGCGTCCCCTGAGAATGATTGGGTACCGACCTTCTTCGCCATCTCCTATTGAAGATTACATTTAATGGTCTAAGGGAATCTTGACATTTCACAGTAACTGACCCTGGACCTGGTTAAATGGAAAATATTCTGCAGCCGACCACACTAGAGCTGGCCCTGTTCGTGTGTCTGTCTGTCTGTCTGTCCTGTCTCGTCTGTCTGTCATTTCATTCTGTACCGAGTTACTCTTTTTATAACTTCACTGTCCCACTGTCGCTCCGGTAAATCTCTTCTCTCACCGTCGGTTCCTCTCATATTGAATAGTACATGCTGGGTGTAGTTTATCATTCTACCTGCTTAGTATGTTTCCTGTCTGCCAAATAAGCTAAGTCTCTCTCTCTCGGCATCTCCTCCTCATCGCTGGACCCAGGTCGCGCTCTCCCGGTCTTCTCATCTCATATTCTCTCTCTCTCTCTCTCTCTCTCTCTCTCTGGTCCTCTGTGCTTGCCTCTGCACCTTGGGTGAATACATGCACTGTAATTGATCTGGACAGGTCTCCATCTTAACTGTGCTTTTATCTGTTTGTTTGCATATGTCTCTGTGTGTGTGTGTGTGTGTGTGTGTGTGTGTCTGCCTGTCTCTCTGTCCGATTACTGAAAAGTATGAAAAATCACACTAAAATGGCAAAATTAAAATACTTTTTTATTGTCCTAAAGGTTCCCTTCCCATTCCAAAATGAGAATGTTTTCAGCCAAGTCACTTATATCATAAAGAGGTAGCTGATATGTCTACAATTTATGTTTTTGGCAAACACAAAGGATTTATATAAGTTCCAGGGAGCTGAATGGGACCCATGAAAACAGGTACAAAGTTGCATTCCATATAAAGAGTATTAAGCCTCTCAGTGATCACAGATTACTTTCCTCCTAAACTGTGATCTCTCTCTCCAGATCCACTCCCTTATCTAATCATTCACCCCTGTGATACCAGGATTTCAGAAACATTTTCTTTTCTAAACTTAACCTCATCTCCTACACTGCTGACATCTTATGAGTTCTTGGAGGACCGAGTGAGTGCTACATACCCTGCAATAGAAAGGAGCAACCAGATGCTCAAGGATTTAGTAATACCACAACATTCTCTGGTCCATTAATTAGGATAGGTGCCACTAATTCACCAGGATGCAGTCTTGAGAACTATCTATCTTTATTCTCTGAATTGCAAAGTCTAACACCACAATAATCAGTATTCAAGGAAACTGAGAATGAAAGTTCCAGGCATCAGACTGGGCTGGTCATGGAACCTGACATGATGCATCCTAAACCTATATACATTGCAAAATTAAGGAGCTTTTTTATTGTCTGAAAGATACCCTTCTAATTCCAAAATGAGAATGCTTTCAGCCAAGTGGCTTCTATCATAAATAGGCATCTGATGGGTCTCCAATTTATGTTTTGGTAAAGCCAAAATATTCCTGTAAGTTCCAGGGAGCTGAATTCAACACATGAAAAAATGTCCAAATAGATGCACCACAGATAAATACTATTCAGCCTCTCAATGATTGCCATTTCTAACACCGCGACATTCAGTATTCAGGGAAAGTGGGAATGAAATTTTCAGGAACCAGGCTGGCCTGTCCAAGGAACCTGGCATGATGTACTCACTCAGGCAGTACTCTGTTCAGTCCAGGCTTTCATGGTTACTAAGTCTGCAGGCAGCTTTAAAGCACCCCTTTAAAAGACAGATCCCAAATCACTTATGCTCTCATATTCTCTCTCTGCCTGCAAATAAGCCAAAGTCTCTCTCTCTCTCTCTCTCTCTCTCTCTCTCTCTCCATCTCTCTCCATGTCCATCTCAAATTCCACTTCCTCTCTGCTCTCTGCTCTTTGCTATTCCTCTGACCCCTTCTTCTCTTCTCTTTCTCCGCCATCAACATCTCCAAACCTGTCTGAAATCCACGGTCCTGGACTTTCTAAGGTAGGTGTTCCATTGGTCAGTGTTCAGTTTCAATTTCGTAATTTCCCCTTCAACGTAAACAAAGACCTACTGGCCAAACAGGAGACAACCCTTCAGGTCGGTTTGAATCCCAGGATGAGGTCCAACACCAGATTCACTGATTCATTGTGTTTGCAGCATTTTGTTTTAGCAGTTCCTTTCCTCTTTTACGAATTCTATTTCGACTTGAATGTTCAGTCATTTTGTTCTACCCTTGTCCATGAGTTCAAGATGATTCTGATTTCTGAGATCAGGAGTACCAAGCCTTCTGTGGCCTTGCCCATGGGAAATAGAATTTATGATTAAGGCATCCTTCCGGTTACTTTTACCATGGAAAATCTGTTCAAATGCTTTCATGGAGGAATGTCATATTCCACGAGATGTGCATCAATGGACTAAGAAAATCAAAACAAACACATTATTGACATAAGTTGAGTTTTGCATGGTAGCTTCTTCCAGGAAGGTTTAAATTCCATATCTTCGATCAGAATGAAGTACTTCAGCTTAGGTACCTTAAGCAATCGGCATTGTTACTACATCTTATGTTTAAGGGAATCTAGCGATTACTGTTACAGTGGAAAAACTGGTCAATCCTATTTGTGTATGAATGTCATATACCCTAAGGACATCAATGGATTTTCAGAGCCTGCCTCTGTACCTGGTATGCAAATAAATCAGCCTACACTAAGCTTGTCCTGTCTTGTGTCAGTCCG
>NW_023276919.1:8719747-8879947 GCF_003668045.3 Cricetulus griseus | reverse complement strand
AATGCTAAACAAAAAAAGTGAAATCCTACATGGAAGAAATTTTAGTCTTTTAAGAAAGAAATTAAAGAAAATACCAGAAAATGAAAAGATCTCCCATGCTCTTGGAAAAGTAAGATCAACATAGTAAAAATGGCAATCTTGCCAAAAGTACTCTACAGATTGAATGCATTCGCAATCATATTCCCAGTACAATTCTACACAAACCATAGAAGAATAATTCTCAACTTTATATGGATAAACAATAGACCCAGGATATCCAAAACAACCCTGTACAATAAAGGAACTTCTGGAGGCTTCAACACTCCTGACTTCAAGCTCTATTATAGACCTATAGTCCTGATAACAGCTTCATATTGGCACAAAATAGACAGGAAGACCAACGGAATCGAATTGAAAACCCTGATATTAACCCACACATCTATGATTACCTGATTTTTTACAAAGAAGCAACAATTTTACAATGCAATAAAGAAAGCATATTCAACAAATGTTGGTGGCACAACTGGTTGGTGGTGAGTAGAAGATTGCAGATAGATCCATATCTATCAACCTGCATAAAATTTACGTCCAAATGGATCAAAGACCTCAACATAAATCCAGCCATACTGAACCTCTTAGAAGAGAAAATGGGAAGTATCTGTGAACCAAAGGTATATTTACTCAATGGTGTACTACTCAGTGAGAAAAAAATGGAATCTTGAAATTTGCAACCCAATGAATTGAACAAGAAGAAATCATCCTGTGTGAGGTAACCCAGTCTAAAACAGACAAACATGGTATGTGAACACTCACATATGGATTTTAGACATACATCAAAGTATTACCAGCCTACAATCCAAACTGCTCTAGAAGCTAGGAAACAAGAGAGACATACAAGTTCTCCCAGAGAAGGGAAAAGGAACAAGGTCTCCTGAGCACATTGACAGCATGGGAAGAGGGGAGCGCGAGCTAGGAGAAAAAGAAGTGAAGAAGAGGAAGAGAGAGGACATGAGTGAGCAAGAAGATTGAGTCAGGGGAATAATAGAGGAGAGCAATATAAAAGTTACCATCATAGGTGGAGCCAATATAGGTTTGCAGAAAAATCTGGAACTAGGGAAATTTTCAGACGTCTACAAGCATTCACCAACTAACAATCTAAGCAATAGTCGAGAGGCTACCTTAACTGCCCTTCCCCGATAATGAGATTGATGATTCCCTTATATGCCACCCTGGAACTTTCATCTAGTAGCTGATGGAAGCAAAGACACCCTCAGCAAAACACTGAACTGAACACCTGGAATCCAGTTTAAGAGCGGGAGGAGTGATGAGCAAAGGGGTCAAGAGTATGCTGGAGAGACACACAGAAACAGGTGAACTGAAAAAGTGGGAGATCATGTACCCCAAACTGATATCTGGGAAATTAGCATAGTACTGATCCAGAATCCCTTAACATGGGTGTCAATGAGGATGTCTATGGGGCCTCTATTAGTAGATCAGTATTTATCACTAGCAAAAGAATGGACTTTGTAACCTATTTCACATAGAGGGATATTCTTTCAGCCATGACACCCTGGGGAAGACCTAAGCCAGGACCCAAATGATATGACAGACTTTGAAGATACCCCATGGAAGGCCTCACCCTCCCTGGGGAGCAGAAACGAATGGGATAGGGTGTTAGTGGTTGCAGAGGAGGAGGGTAGGGAGAGGGAACTAGGCTTGACATGTAAAACAAGATTGTGTCTAATTTAAATAAATAAAATAAAAGAGAAACACATAGCCAAGCATAAATAGAAGTAGATAGTGAGAAGCATCTTGAGTAAAGCATGGAAAGTGCAAATCTAACCTCAACCCATGCTAACTAGGGGCATTAGCATAGTTTCTTCTTTTATATAACTCATATTTCCCTTGTAATATGCTAGCCTAGGCTTTCTTCATCTAGCCAAGTTTTAATTTAAGATCAGTCATTATAGTAAAAGGAGTTTCTGAGCATGCAACCTTTCCTTAAACACAGCATTGTGTGTCATATATCTCAAACTATCCCTGGTCCAGTTGCTTGGTGCAGCCCACAAACATGATGGGCTTCTGTCATTCAGGAGATATAAGAAGAGGATGAAGGGAATGACCAAATAAGTTTGTTCTGATTGAACTTCAATAAAATGGATTACACAATTTGCATTGTACAGTGGAAAAGCAAAGTCAAAGGCACAGATGAAATTTGGAGATGCTGAGTGATAAATGTCACTCAAATGACGTGAAAGTGTACTTACATTCTTGACTTGTTTAATCCTCATTTTTGTAAAACAGACTTTATTTCTCTCTCAAAATATTACAGTGCTCAAAGTATAGATATATATCTGTGAATAATAAAAGTACTTTGCTTTAGTGGAAATCTAAGAAATTATGTTGTAGTGGATCTTCTATGAAAAATGATATTTTGCTATGTATGTGCTCAAAAACATTACATTTACAAAAGCAGGTGTTTTTAGGGGTGTTTGTTCTGATTAATTAAAACTTGTAAGAAAAGGCACTTCCCAGACTAGAGGCATGTTATAGACCTGAATATTTAAGAACAAATCTGGAAAATCTTTAGTGGAACTGGTAACATTAGACTCTAAGAATTTAAACAGTGTAGAAAAGGAAAATACTGATGAATTAACTTATTGATTTAATGCATTAATGTTGCCCTCTCATGACAGTATCAAGCCAAAAAATACATTCATACAGTTCTGGAGAACAAAGAGTGATTCATTCTTCCAGTGATTTTGAAAAGGTCAATAAACATAAAAATACTTCAATCAAATATAAATCTCATGTTAAACTGGTAGTTGAATCTCTCATTATTACTCACTCAATAAAGGAAATCAGCCATTTAAAGACCATCAGAGAAAAATGCAAAAAATTATTCTACATGATGAAGATTGTAATCAATCCCTCTTCCAAAAAGAACTGTACAATTTGAGAGACACAGATAGCAAGGGTGTCACAAACCTAAGTATGATTTTCAGGCAGGATGGAGGGATTTCATGGACTCTATGTCGGTAATGTGCCATTTCCATGAATCTCAAATCATATAATGTCTCAATGCTGCATATTTCACTTAGAAACCAACAATTATTTCTTATTTAATAAAATAGGAGTTTTGTCTGGTTTATCCCCAGCTAATATTTATTGAATTAAATAAAATTGTTTTTGACAATTTCATCTACACACAGACACACATACTCCCAAACTGACAAAGAATAATTTGATTCTGTTTGCTCTCACACTTCTCACATCTCCATACTAACCTTATCACTGATTCCACAGCCAATATATCCCATTTAGGGATCCATATTTTCTTTTTGATTTTCTTTTCTCAATCTTTATGTGTATCATCAATGTGAATACTGATAGCTTTGAAAAAACGGTTTAACTTCATGGTTTTCAACAATAGTCTCAATAGTGAAGGCAATGTCACTCACTATAGAAAAATATGTCAATGGCCCATAGTTCAGAAAAAAATTTAATATCACATAAATCAGCTCCTCATCCAGAACTCCCAACATATAGAAAAAGTCTAGTACAGGCTCGGTGCAGGGGCAAATCTAAGACATGAATTAAAATAAAACAATTTACAAGTAGCACTTCAAAAAAAATAAAATTGTATAGGTAAAAGAACAATAATCAGTTTGAAGAGTAAACCCACAGAATTAAAGGGAATGTTTGCCAGCTCTACTTCTGACAGCATTAACATTGAGAATACATCAAACACTAAAAATCAGAATCAGAAAATAAATATTCCACACAAAATGGTCCTTTTCCAAGAGAAGAGTATTATTTTAAGAGAGAAATTGCCTAAAAGCATCTCATAAAATGTCAATGTGCACTAGTCTTTTGGGAAATGTAAATCATAGCACTGTCAAGATTTCTGCTTACCCAAGCAGAAGGACAATGATCAAAATAACAAAAAAATAACAATCCTCAGAGGGGGGTTCAGATAAAATGTAGCACCCAATCACTCCTGGTTGGGTTGCAAAATTTTACAACTATGAAGCTTATGTGGAAATTTGCCAAGAAGATGATATTAAATCTACCATGTGAAACAACTACACCAACATATGTCATATGTCCAAAGGCCTTGACTTCCTATCCCATGGGTAATTTCTCAGTCATATTTATAGATGTTCCATTCACAATAGCTAGGAAATGGTAACCACCTAAAAAGTCTTCAATTCAGGAATCGATATTAATAATGTCAACACAATACAGATGTAATTAAAAATGAAATCTTGAAATTTTCAAGTAAATGATATTAAGTAGGTAATCCAGACAATGATATAAAGCATCAATTTTATTTCTTATATGTAGTTACTTCCTCCTCAGGTTTGAGTTGATGATACTCAGTGAACATATATATCAGAAGATGTGTAGTATGGAGCTGAGGATTGGCAGATTAATGCATGATAATGCTGCTATAAAGATGTAATCAAAATCATAGAGCTAAGGTTCCAAGTGGGGTTGGGGATGATAATTTAATACAATAATGGAACCCTGGTTCAGGAAGTAAATAATCACTTGATTAAGAATCAAGGATTATATTTATATTTATTTTTAATTTTTATTTTGAATTATTTATATCATTTTAAAATCTAACAGCTTGGTCATTGGACATAGGAATTCCTTTATGGAAAACATCAATGGATGAACAATTTATTGTGGGATATACAAAGAAATGGAGAAGAGAGGTAAACTTTGTTAACCTTTATATATTTGGGAAAATGAGACCAAGTAGTGAAGTAGCAAAAAAGAAGAATATATATGGTTTTAGCCCTGAAAGGACAGTGGGAATAACCAGTGCATTTTCCCACCATACAGAAAAGGCAATAGGGTGGGAAGAGAAAATAATAAAATAAACTCTTCCAACTAACATCATCCAGAATGAATTGTGAGAATTCAATTTGATGTTACATAAATCCTAAGCCAAAGGCACTGTTGGGGATTTCGAGATGACTTGCCACTCATGTAATTCTTAAAGTGTATGGACTTTATAAATTAACTTGGTGACTTTCTTCATTTGATATTTAAATCATAATGTGTAGTAAACAAAAAGCAAGCACTTTTATTATGTGCCAGGTTCCAAACATATGTATAAATTTGGGAACAGTAAAAAAAAAAAGCCAACTATCTTATTATTGAAAATGTCAAGGAGTATATTTCTGGTAGATATTACATGAGGAAGGATTCTGGTTATTATTTGAGTATATTTACTCATAACTTACATGATTTACACTTCAGAAAAATGAACATGTTCAATTAAAACATCCTGAATCATTTTCCACAGTACATTTAGGAAAATGTGACATCCATATATTGAGATACTGAGACATTGTTGACAGAAATTTCATTTATTGGGAAGACATTGAAATAAACTCATTTAACATCTCAAGAATTGAGAATGTATAAAGAAGTCTCTAATTTATTAATGAATATCAACACAACTAACATAAATGTATAAGGACTTGAAGAGTGGTCTATTGAAAATAATGTAATGGAGTAATGAAGTAACATGTCACTTTATTCCTTTGGAAAATACAAATAAAACTCTCACTGAAAAGCATAACAAATATATTACAATTTGTCTGTGTTCACTGACTGAGTATTCACAAAATGGTGGAGGCAATTAAATTCTCACACAGGTGTTAGGGAACTGTAAAATCATTCTGAAGCCTGCCTCTATTCATACTAGTCCTGAGCATAAAGCCAAAAATACAGCAGTTTAATTCTTGATAAACAGAAGTCAGTGAATAATCCACTTTGTTCCAAAAGGTCAATGAACAAAGAGGCATATCATCAATCTGTAATTGGATTATAAAGTTGATTCTCCACTCATTGTTTCTTACAGTTAACAGAAAACAAAATCACATGAAAGAAGAACAAAAACTAGTGTAGCTTAGACTATTATTTTAAAACTCACACAATTTGTAATAGCACACAGACATCACAAAGAACTAGATTGGGTCTTGGGACATGGTGAAGGGATTTCATGGAAGAAAGAATATATGTATCTTGTGGACTCAGCTCTGTCACCCTGAATGCACAGCATGCTTCAGTATTTAAAATTATATTCCAGACTCCACAAATATTTTATGACCCATCCTGTGGGTCCAGTTATTCAGGGTTCCTGAAAGAGTCATGGGTGAGAGAAGGGAAGAAGACCAAGCAGTGCAAGAAAAGGACAAGAGTCCATCTGTGCAGTGTCAAGGTCTCCATTTATTGGGGCTACAGAGTGGGCTTATATAGCCCTGCAACAAGGAAATTGGATAAGGGGGGGGGAAATAACAGGAAGGAACATCTAGAGTATGCTGGGGCCGGAGCATTCTTCTTATCAGCCAGAACATCTTGTGGTCTCCGAAACATCAATCAGGAAAGCTCCCCGGCCCTTTCTCGGAACAGAAGCAGTTAGCAGGTCCACTTGGCCAAACCATATAATTACAGGCTACAGGAGGCTCACAGAGCTGGCTTTAAGCTGCAAACTTAAAAGTCATAAAAAGGCTTACAAAAGGTGTGCTTTAATCCATATAGTTTTGGGCCCATGGCCCTTTGCAATTTTATTTTTCATTTTTCAAAGAGGTAGTTTGTCACTATTGTGTCCAGTAACATGCCTTTTTTTAAAAAAAAAAAAGTTAGCATTCGATTTCCCACATAGAGAAAATATTTGGGTAATTCTGTGATGACTAAATTCTTCATCACAATGTTGTCAACCTCCATCCACACAAACAAGTTCCTTTCATGCATCATTTATTTTAATTTTTACTTGTGGCCCTATTTGTGTTCCTTTAGCTTTTGAACTTATTATTAGGCCCCGTTGAACCCACCTGTAGAAAGAATAGTGCTGACCTATGTTATTCCTACCCCTAACCCATCAGTAGCCTCTAGTTCATAAATGAAGTGTACAATCCCATGAGACACATGCTCTTCAATAACATCCAGCAGAAACAAAGTTGTTACTTTATGCAACTATAAGAAAATATGCAACTTGTGAATAACTATCCAAAAAACTTAAGATTTTTAAAACACAAGGTATTGGAAAAACACAGTCGATTCAAAATTGCCCTGGTACCTGAAGTGAGTCACTTGAAAATAACACACACACACACACACACACACACACACACACACACACACACACACACACACTGAGAAAGAGGCAGAGACAGAGACGTAGAGACAGCAGCAGAGGCAAAACCAGAGACAGAGAAAGACACATGAAGTTTGAACAAGATGTGCAGAGACATCTTTTTCTGGGATCACTGAATTTTATTGCAATTCTGGAAAAGCCTGTTGAGATTTCTTAATTTTGAAAATTATATATGTATATTGCAACTCTAAACAGCTCCTTGGAATATACCTTAATGATTTAATAGATAGTTTGTCTTCTATGTTCCTTTATACTCTATTCACAAAAGCTGGAAAGGCACAATATTAATATTCTATGCCTGTTTAATGAATACTAAGATAGTAGGAAATCTATAAAAATTTATTATATGGTAAAGAAAAATGAAGTCATGATATTTGCAGGTAAATGAAAGGCACTATTAGAAGATCCAACTGAGTATTATAACCAAGCCCTTAAGGATCAAAAAGACAAATGTGACATGATATATCTCTTCTGTTATTCCTAGCTCTGAATAATCAGATGAAAGTTTATGACTCACTTGAGAGCTTATAACTCATATGCACTTAACAACAGTAAACATAATGAACATACAAAATTCAACAAAATGAAGGGGGTGCATATTGGAGGTTTAAGAGGGGAGAAATAGATGTGGGGAATAATGCAATTATGTTATATATAAAAATAGACACAATAATTAGATAAAACTTGTAAAAATTGTCATGAAGGACAGACTAATGCTTTATAATGGTGCAGTTATTAACCATGGGTTTTAAAAACATACAACAGCCTGCGCTTGGGTCCACAAGATGGTGGCGTGCAAGAGGAAAGCTGGAGCTTGCGGCCATGAGGGGAGCACAACCAGCCCACTGAGTTATTCAGCTATTCATGTCAAGTTCACCAAACAGCAGCAGGCTTCCCATTACCTGTATGTGAGACAGCACAGAGTTCGAGGAGACACTCAATCCACGTGGCTTCCCAATAAGACCCTTTTTGTCCTCAATGTGCCCCCGTACTGCACAGAGGAGTGCCTGTCCCGACTCCTGTCCTCCTGTGGCACCATCAACACAGTCGACTTGAAAGAGAAGCCTGACCATGCAGAGAGCACTAAAGAGGCAAAGCCAGAGTTTTTCACCCGAAGCTCATTAGGGGCTTTCAGGTAGCTTATGTGATATTCCAGAAGCCAAGTGGAGTGTCTGCTGCCTTGAATCTGAAGGGCCCATTGCTGGTTTCTACGGAGAACCACTCTGTGAGGAGTGGGATTCATAAGTGGATCAGTGAGTATGAAGAGTCGTTATTAGACCCAGAGGCCCTGAGGGTCGAGGTAGACACATTTATGGAGGCTTACGACAAGAAGATAGCTGAGGAGGAGACCAAGGCCAAGGAGGAGGAAAGTGTTCCTGATGAGGAGGGCTGGGTGAAGGTGACCCGCAGGGGCCACAGGCCTGTGCTCCCTCAAACAGAAGCAGCCAGCCTGTGTGTTCTCAAGAGGGAGAAAAGGAAACGTGCACGGAAGGAGCTGCTCAACTTCTATGCCTGGCAGCACCGAGAGACCAAGATGGAGCATCTGGCACAGCTGTGCAAGAAGTTTGAGGAGGACAAGCAGAGGATTGAACTGATGTGTGCCCAACGCAAATTCCGACCCTACTGAGCTGTTCTGGTCCCTGGAGAGCAGGCTTTGAAAACACAGGACCAACAGGACTGCTCCCTCAGGGACTGTGATTTTGGAAGCAGACACCAGGCCAAGAAGCTGCTGCTGTGTCTCCAGCTCCATCTCTGTACCCACTGGCTGGAAGTGCAAGGCCACAGGAGGATGTGGCCTTCAGAGAGCTGGCTTTTCCTTCTCCAGCCTGTAAAGACACCTGGGAAACCTGACTGTCTGCTCCCACCCTTTGCCCTCTATGAAGCCCCTGTGCACAACAGAGTCTTTTGCAATGCAGTGAAGTTGGGAGAGGATTTTATTGCCACACAGTCTGGTACCAGGACCAGCTCCAGACCCTTTCCCAGTCCTGCTCCCCATCTGCATGAACTCCCCTGTCCCCTTCTTGAAGTCAGATATTAAAGGTCAGAAATATATCCCCATGTCCCTAGCTCTGCCACAGAAGTCTCTGCTGCCCCTCTTGGTGTTTGATACCAGTGAGACCCACCCCACATTTAGTGGGCTGAGGGTGCTGGATAGGAAGTGTGAACAAGCTCGAAGGCCAGAGCTACAGCCTCGAAGCAGTCCTGGGTTAGCTCTTGAGGAAGGGGCTGACAATTCCAGCCACAAGTTCGTGGATGTTCATGTAGACGTAGTGATTGCCTGGGATTTCCACATACTGGAACCGCTGGAGAAAGGTGCAGGTGGTGAGATGTTGTCTTTCCAATCAGGAGACTCCCATAGCTGACTGCCTCCATGTGGGTCAGAGACAACCCTCTTCCCAGCAGCCTGCGGACTTGGAGGCTGTTCCAGGAATATAGGCATTTGAGCTGTGAGACTACAGTACTAAACTGGGGCAGTTACAGTCAGGGTCCTTGCCAGTTTTGATGGACATGAAACACTGTCATCTCCATGAAAGGCAGGGTTCAGGACAGCTCCCACTGCAGAACACCCCAAATAGGAGAACCCCTTCCTGGTAGTGTGCCTGGGTTGTGTGCAAAGGATATAGTCCTAGGAGATTTAAGTGGATGATGACCATAGAGAGCCAGGGCCTACACTGGCTCCTCGTTCCAGCACAGGCTCCCCCTGCGCAGTAGCCATCACACTTGCCAATGTGCTGGTTCCAGGATCAGTGGAGGTGAGTACAGGGCTGCTTCTAAGAGCTGGCCCCCAAGTAATCCTGGCAAGGAGTCAGGTGAGGACAATAAAACTGAGGATCTGCCAACCAAAAAAATAATACAACAGTGCTAAGTGTAGGTTATTCCACATGTAAAAGAAGAAAGAACCATAGAATAAACAAGTACTGCAGAGCCCTGATATTAACCATGTTTCTTCCCAAAACTCTATGACAAGTTCCTATGTCTACGAACAACATATACCTGGGTTTTACTTGTGAAGAAGTAATCAAGGCAAGGATAGTCCTTGTTCTATGAAAAGTAAAGGATTACTTACAGCTTGAATATAGATCTCATTTGTACAAGTGCACAGTATTTCTGGCCATCAGTATTTTATAGAGTGTTTCATTTGATTTTTTAGTCAATGGTATCTGTATGTATTACCAGTGGACATCTAATAGCATTTTCTATTACTTATAAAGTTATTTTTAATGATATCTCTTATATGTCTGTGACATTGATAGGAAATTCAAGGTACTGGAAGAATAATATAGTCAATAAATGGAAAGGTTTAAAAATATGTTAAGACATATCCACATCCTTATAGGAAATCTCAAGTTTTAACGTCTTATCTTCCAAGAGTCTTATTATTCATTGCACAGTTTTAAATTCCTTTAACTGCACTTATATTATGCTGAGCCTTGAAACTGCTTTCAACATGCATGTCACATTTGTTAGTGAATCATATATTACATATGCATATACATTGTGTGACCTTTACATACTGGTAAACTCCTGGATGCAAAATTATTACTTAGAAATGATCTCTCTCTGGGAAATCCTTTCATTCTGAAGGAATATCCCATTGTTCCAAAATAACCTGACCTTAAGAATAAGCTTATTTGTTTAGGGTATGAGATCGTACAGCATTCAGCAGGGCCAAATAAAAAATAATGGAAAGACGTAAGTTCATGTAATGTAAAACAATTGGTTGATTCCATGACACTCCCTATAATTAGCTTTATAAAACACTGTGTCAATTCAGTTCCTTCAAAACTAATAACCTAATTTTACCTTCTGCAGAAGATCAAGGCATGCACCACCATGGCAAAGATACTGCTTCTGGCTTTGGCAGTTGGTCTGGCTCATTCTCTTAATGAGGTAAATAAATTTCGTCTAGCATGTCTGAGGTTCCTCAATAGCAAATGAGGCCAAACCATGAGCAATTCCCCAAGGTCCCAGGTCTAAAATGCTTTGTTAATTGAGTCATCATAGTACCCTGTGTTATTCTACTTACCTTAAATTATAATCATGTACTAATGAAAATATTATTGATTCATATTTCCAGTAATTTTACTTATTTCCAAGGACTGGGATCAGAGAAGCAAATACCACTTCCCACCCCAATGCCTGCGCTTATCTTCTCTTTGTCTTTGTTGTTTTACAGCTTGAAGGAGACTGGGTTAACATTGCCATAGCTGCTGACAATGTTGAGAAGATAGAGAACCAGGGAACTATGAGACTTTATGCTCATCAAATTACTTGTCATGAGGAATGTGATAAATTGGAAATCACATTTTATGTAAAGTAAGCAAATGGTCAACCATGTAACCTGAGCAGAATATTTGCATTTCTCAGTATTTATGATTAGAAATTTACAGGAAAATATTCTGTTTCTGATCAAAATCTTTAAGGCCTCATCTTTAGGAATGTGATTATATTATTTCATAATATGGTTACTTTTAGACACCACAATATGTTAGTCACTGTCTCCAACTCCATGGGTGTTTCTTAGAAATCTTTGTAATTGGAAACCCATGTTGGAATTTTATGCTCTGATATTTGATGCAGGAGACACTACGTATATCATTTCTAGTAAGCCGGAAGGAATATATGAGCATTTGAGTCAAAACCATACATGTTGTATTATTCAATCTGTGGTGTGATCACAAAGATTCCACAAACAGGTCAAATAAATGCAGTTTGATAACTCCTTTCTCAGATTCCCTTTGACATTGGGATGAAAATGTTTAATGAAATAGGGCATAACACCATTATGAAGAAAAGTGATTAGAGCATTTTGATCTTACAGCAACAATCATAACTGAAGTTTATAAACAAAAACATACAAAACACATGCATATAAAACTGTGTGTATATTATCACTAGACTAAAGTGAGAATTATCATGTTGCAAGTCATAATCAGTTAATAGTGGCATTTGAATAAGGAAGGAATTAGAGTATTCATGGCAATTGGAAAAATTAACACAAATGAAGAAAGTCATGCTTCTGATTATGAACATGATGATATATTCTAAAGAAAAATTACAAAAAGTAAGGTAGGCCTAGGAATTAGGCCCTAGCTCTATGAACAGTTCATTGACTGTATTATTATTCTCCATTTCATTAAAACATTTGGAGACCTTTAATATGAATTTTGAGGTTATAAAGAATGAAACATCATGTCTCTTATTTTTAGTTTAAATGGACAATGCTCAGAGACAACAGTTATTGGGTACAAGCAAGAAGATGGCAGCTACAGGACCCAATGCAAGTACAAGATCTGGGCAAAGTACATTGTAGGTCTTCTGAAGTTTACATAGAAAAGAACACTATTATGTAAAGATGTGAATAATTCTAACAAAAAGTCTCCAAAAATTTCCTGTATGCAAATTTATTTCTACTTAATATTTAGTTATATTTTATATAGTGTCTGTTTGTTACTGGACAGGGCTGCCACTTTCTAATTGGTCTCAGTGGCCTCAAACATATTTGCAAATTTCATGCCTCAGGGTATAAAGTACTAATATTACAGACATTATCTGTCATCCTTGTTTCATGGAAAATACAAATTAGTTGTGTTATTTCAGTGTTTCCTTTCCTCATAGTTTCTAGAGATCATAATATTTAGACTTTTGAATGATAAATATCAATTTTGAAAAGCAGTAAGTGGAAAAATCTGTTTAAGAATGTGAGATTGACTACTTCAATTTTGTGAGAATTTCTAGAATAATTGCCACACTATTCAATTAAATTATGTATAGTTTGACATTTAGTGTGATATTAAGTGAACTGGGGACAGTCTTCTGGTAATTCTTATTCTTGCTTAACATTACATTAAAAAAGTCCAGTAATCAAATATGACCATATCCTAAAATCTGTTTATTTGCTGTGACCAAATGTATTATTCAATAAATGTCAGTAAGTGTAAATATGTCACAAATGCACATACACAAGCACACACATATGTACACGCACTGAGATAAACAGAACTACACCCAGAGAGACTCGCAGACACATGATGAATGTTTTGCAAATTGAAATTGTTCATCATAACCTCTTTTTCTATATTGAATATCACAAGATGATAATGTTCATGCATAATACTAATTAGTATGTACTATTTTTGCACACATATACAATTACACACAAAATATCACCATGGTATGATAGGAAAGTATTATGCTTTTTGGAAATGACAAGTAGAATTTGGGATCTAGTTGAAAAGAGGAGGAATGCCCCACAGAGTGCTCCCACAAGTCTTGACTAAAAAGAATTCAGATAAAAGGGAAAATATCTATACTTAGTATTCATAATCATATTTGAAGGGTTAAACTTATGTGTACAGGAATACCTTTGCACATATATGTCATATCAGAAGACTTCTAGAGGCAGGGACAATATTAATGTTTAGCAAGCAGGTCTTAAACAAAGTGAAATATGAATGACACCGAGTTTTGAAATATTTCCTTTATTATTACAGATGAAGGAGACAATGTATTTAAACCCGTGGTTATAACCGAAGATTTCCTCGTATTTAGCAGTAAGAATGTGGATAGAGATGGAATGGAAACACACTTGCTTTTTTCTCTTGGTAAGTATGATAGTGAATTCTCTAAAATAGTAATGAAATTATTGCTCTGAAAATGATGATTAGGCCAGATTCAACTCCAAGTACTGTATCATTGGATTTACATACTGCTGTCAATTTGCTGACAATTCAGTTGTTGGTTGTATAGACAAACTCTTACATTGCATTGTAAATTAAGTAGCACAGACTTTGAAAACTGTAAGTGATGCTAGAGAATATTAAAAATATCCATGGTCATGTTTCATTACTGCAATAAAGGATTAAATATAATTTTTTCAATGTTCAGACAATTTTGAATGTCATATGATCACATAGGTAGAAAACTGAAACATAAATTCTAGAGTATATAATCAAGAGAAATGGGAAACTTACATTGACAAGCATTCATACAGTGTTCTGTTTATGAAAGTGGATAGGATCCAGATGAGTAAATTCTCTAGAAAGAATTCTTGTATTCTGCTTCACCATGAAACACTGGAAAGTAATGGCATACCACTATTTAGACTTCATTAAATGTGTTCATGGATCTTGGGGAAGATAAATATTGACAGTATTGACTAACCAGAGTAGATGAATTTGGAGAATTTGGTATTTTTCATTGTGTATCAGGGTAAGACACTAAGGAATCGATATAAAATATGAAAAATTCTAATGAACATGTCCCTGCCATTGTCATTCATGCACTGTAGGAAAAGGTCACACATTGACAAATGAACAATATATAAAACTTGAAGAACTTGCTAAACAACAGAAAATTCCTCCAGAAAACATTCGAGAAGTTGTGGCTACAGGTAACCTCAAAGATATTTTTGAGCTATAGAATATATATATATATATATATATATATATATATATATATATATATAATAGCTACATATCTATACCTCAATTGATATACAATAAGGTCCTTGAGTAGATTATGTCTATTCATATATTACATTTCAGTTATTTCTAGCAATAAACATTGCAGGCCTGTTCTTATATTCTCATAACAAATCTATCTCTTCTTATCCATCTCATTCATGTTCTTTTACAGATATTTGTCCTATGACCTACTACTGTCAGTAAGTACAAACAGAAGCCAAGCCCATCCATCTTGATATCAGACTGGATTTGTGCAAATTACATAAAAACAATTATGTGACAAAGAATTAATGAGCTTAAAATTAGGCAATTTTAAGCAAAAATATTATTTGTCTTTAAAGCTGAAAATCTTACAGTGACAAAATGAAAGATGGAATATTTTTATTTATAATGCAGTATGGAGGGCTTTCATGTCATTCAGAATTGCTATTAATTTTATATTGCAAAATATTTTATTAAGAAAATGTGTCACATGTTTTGAAATTTTTGTTTTACCTCTTCTGATTGAAGAGCATTGCTTGTCATAAATATGATATAAGCATTTAGTTATTTTCAATGTATTCTTTGAGACATCTCAATCTAATTATTCATGTAGGGGCACACAATATCATTATTTCTTGTAGAATGCAAAGTATAAGAAATTGTTATTTCTAGGAAAGGAAAGTTTTTGCAAATCACTTCTCTATACAATTTATCACTACATTTAATTTTGTTTTCATATACTCTAAATGGTGAAATCTTTCCTGTCAGCTCAAACATGTGTTAATTTTTCTCTTTCCTGTTTGCACAGTTAACAACAGATTGAGAAATATGCAACATATCCTCTTGACCATGGAATCAGTATTGCCTGTAATCCATCTTTTCTGTATAAATGAATTTTCCCCACTCCTGCGATGTCAAGATACTAGACCTCAATTTTCTGGCTTGCATTTTCTTCTACTTCTTATTATCTATGAGCCACACTTCCCTTTTTAATGATTAAATAAATTGATTCAAGATGCAATAAAGACCTGTTGAAATGGAACTCATTTAAAAGCACACAGATATTCACTAAGATAATTAGAAATATCACTCACTCATGAAACAAATGATTTATGTTTTAACATCAACTTAATGTAATAACTGAAAAAGTTAGGAATAGTGGAGATCCATTGATAAGTACACAACAGAAAAGAATTTTAGGTTGTGCTTCAAATTTACTTTCCTCTTTAAATTTTTTGTGGTTAATAGTTCTAACACACTAACAGCTTCTGGATAACCAACTCTTTGACTCTGCCTCCATGTTCCATATTATTTAAAAGACAGGCAGAAATCTGTTTGCAAAAGTTCATCTGAGATTATCAAACGAATCAGGATATTTTTAAATTTTAAACATAAGAGTCATTCATCTTTGAAGAATAGAATAGAATAAATTCATGAAAATGATATTGTATACCTAAGAAGCCCTGCAAATATGACTTCATAGATTTATTGGAATTTGTAAGTGATTGTGTCTGTTTATATTTCTTTGTATATTGAGTGAGAGGAGATAGAGAGAAATACAAAGCCCAACAACATTATTTTAGTGTTTCTAACATGTATTCATGTTTACTGATGGCTCTCAGTCTTCAATTACTTAGAAATGGTACCATTGTAGAGGCAAAACTTATAGGACTACTTATTTTATTATCAAAATTTGCTATCTAAGCTGCTAAGTGTTCTGATGACATGGAAGTTCTAAAGAACGGCATTCACAAAAGGAACATCACAATCTTAGAGGCAATAAATATTTAATAATATAGCATAAAAGCAATACATGTCCATTTAAAGATAATCACCATTGTGATTAAGGTGGCTTTAGGTCAGGGGTACAGGAATTGTTCAACAAACTCTATTATATGAATATAAAATTCATAACATGTAATTAAGTCCACAAAGCAGAAAATAAATAGATCAAGAAAAAAATCTGTGAAAAAATACACCATTTCTTCAAGGTAAAATTCACAGAGAAAGTAGGAATGGAGGAATATTACTTCAAAATACTAAAGTCTATCTCTCAGAAAAAAATATGGTCGAAGCAATACTATGTGTAGAAAAACTACAAGAAAACCTAAGACAATCTTGAAGAAGCCTAGATACCCACTATTCCTACTCCTTTACAGTGTTGTAACAGAGGAATGGCACTAATATAAGAGGTGAAACAAATTTAAAGCACGCAAATATGAATAGACAAATTTAATTAATTCCTATTTTCAGATGAAATGGTATTATACATAGGACATCCCCATATTATACCAGGACACATGATGTACAGGCAACAATTTCAGGAAAATGACAAAAGTCACCTTATAAAAATCAACATCCTTTTTATATGCAAACAACAAACCAACTGAGAAAGATATAATCAGAATAACACAAAAGAGAAAATGTCTAAGCATAAATATAACCAAGAAGAAAGTAAACTCTAATCTCAGGGGAAAATTTTAAGAAAAATTCCTACAAAGTGGAAACACATTAAGCCTATACTGGTAGAATTCATATTTGGGAACATCATACAATAAGCAACTTAATGATACCATGCAATCTAGAAAAATATTATTTATAGAAATAGAAAAAAACATCCTTAATTTCATGTGCTACCAGCAATATTTCTGGATACTAAGAGCAATTTTGAGCTTAAAGTTAAATGTGGAGCTATTGCCATTTTAGTGTACAAAATAATTTATAGAGATAGAGTGATAAAAGCTTACCTAACTACCCAGGGATACTGAAGATTGTTTATCAGGTTACACATGGGGACAAGGAGCAGGTGAGAGAAAGAGTGGCCCAGAACGTGGTGTTGGCTGCAAATTGACTAAGTAGCAATAAGAATTCTTCTTTACATATAAAGAATTCAGTTAGCAGTGATAGATTCATATCATTCCAAAATGTAAATCATAGAAGTTTTTTTGCCGACATGTGTTTCTTAAAGACATGTTTCTTGCACATCTGGGGTCATAAGTTTAGTCATCATTGATAAACAGTGACAAAACCAAGTTAACTTTTTGTAACCATTTTCGTGCAAGTTTAGTCAACAGAGTAATCTTTTCCAATCATTTTCACTAATCAACCCTATATCCCATTTTTTTAATACTCTAAAGGCATATGACATCTTGCTCTCAGGCTGGCAGTTCTTATGTTTAAATGATGCCAAGCAGAAAAAAAACCTCCTCAATAGCCAAGGCAGTTTACCCTATCTCAGGCAGTGTTCTGTTAGTTCTTAATGGTCAGAGTTTCCAAGAAAATCCTCAGACCAAAGCTTTTGAAATTATTAATTAAATTTTGGCATATTAATATTTTTATCTTTATTGAATTTGTTGATATGGCTATTTCTGTTATTATTTTGCTCCTTGATCATATGATACCACAGTGGTATACACTAACTTTTCTAAGAAAGGGAGATTATGACATCTTCTTTTATCATTCTTCCATACAATTATTTCCCCATCAATATAAGACAGATGTATCTTCAGCTAATCTAACTTTGTTGCTGCATATGCAAATTATTTTCCAGAGTTTATAGTAGGAAGCGACTTCTAATCTGACATGTGGCCAACCCTTCTAGCCAACCAAATACTGTTTACTTTTTTGAGATTACATTGTTATGATTATCTTGTTCCTGAGGTAAGTACAGGGGCAGATATTTTAAGAATATCTCAGAGTGACAGAAATTTACCTCTGGCATCTTTATGTGTCACAACCTCCATTGTTTCAGGAAGACCTTCAAGTAGGTAATGATATTTCCCTGAAAGAAGGAGAGGTAGCATGCTCTGGAGTTTCCTTGGGAAGCTTAGAACAGTCCTGCTGGGTGAAGACATAAATTATTCATAACAAATGTATCATCAATCCAATTTTACTAAATTGTACAAATATTAAAAGTCTTTCCTGAAGTTTGCAACATGAAGAGGACAAAGTCCAAAGTTGCATGTCAGTCATCATGCATGATTGAAAGCTTTAGATTTGGGATCCAGACACTAGGTGGTCATATTAGGTTCTGGTGCCACAAATTAGAGCAGAACAATGCTATATTGAAGAGAAGTAGAATGTCTCAGTCTCCATTGGTCACAGAAGACTGAGAAAAAGGTCTGAGATCTCCTTGATGAGAGGAAAACAGAGGTCAACTTGGATATAGATTGAGGGTAGAGACCATTCTATGAGAAAGGTCTAAGACTCTTGGCCTAAGGTTGTCATATGGGGGCCAATCAGACTGAAGACGATTATTTGATTGGAGGAGGCAGAATGGAATTCCCATATGTAGTGGTTCAATATATCTCACCCTCAGTGAGGGAGGTCTTGGGAACCAAAAGTCACAGAAGAAATATCATGAGATTTCCTAGAGAATTCAAGAATGGTTCATGCCTGGATAGAATATAGAAAAATCTCACAGACTCCAGTGTAAGATGGATCACTTCCTTAAGTTTGTTCAGATGTTTAGACAGATGTCTGAAGAACGAGGTCCACAACAGTTTCCACCATAATGCAAAGAATTCAGCTCTGTGCTCTACTTGATAATCCTGAGCCCTGGTACATTATGGTAGAGTGGTCAGGATGTCAATTGTGGTGAATTGAATGACTGGTATCTCTAGTTTAGGTGGGGACAAACTGATGACCCCAAATCAGATGACGTATAAAAGCTTTTGTCAGACAAATCTCATCAGACAGGCATTCAACATTAAAATACAGCAGTATAGTGGCCCTTGAGTTAAAGGAATACCCTGTTAGAAAATATTAATAAGTATATATCCCACAGCTGAATACATAGAATTTATGAGACTACAGAGAGACCTGGAGGCACATCAATTCACTTAGCATCTGCTGCCATTAGAGTCTTGAACCTATCTGTATCCACTAAGATGGAGCCTTGGACCAAGGGTCCTTGGACCAAGAGAGGGAGAGACCCCACATGCATACATTGGAAGAAGGGATGGAAAGATGACAGTGTAAGATCACTTTCAGACACAAAAGACTAGCATAACACTAACAGAGGCTAGAGATTCTACACCAGCAAGACCTGAACATCCCAACCTAGATAAAGCAGAATAGAAGGGCCTTAAAAACAATGTAATGAAGAAGGTAGAGGCACTCAAAGAGGAAATGAGAAAAATCCCTAAAAGAAAGGGAAGAAAAAATATTTAAGGAAACAAGGAAAATATGAAACAACAAAAAAAAAAGAAATCAATTAAAGGAAGCAAGTAAAGAAAATAAATAAACAAAGAGATTAGGGAAAATTCAACCACTTGAAAACGTGAAAAGAGAAAAAGACACAATACAGAAAACACAAACTGAGGAATGCCAGAAATAAAAAAAAATCTGGGTAAATGAACAGGAACTACAGATGCAAGCATATTAAACAAATAGAAGAGAAGGAAGAGAGATCCTGGGTCCTGAAGATAAGCTAGAGGAAATAGTTCATCAACCAAAGAAAATCCTATGTCCAAAATATCCTTTAAAAAATATACAGGAAATATGGGACACCACAAAAACACCAAACAGAATAATAGTAGGAATAGAAGAACGTAAAGAAGCCCAGCTCATAGGTACAGAAAACATATTCAACAATATCATAAAAGAAACTTTCCCAACCAAAAGAAGAACATGCCTGTGAAAGTGCAAGAAGCCTATAGAACACCAAATATTATGTACAAAAGCAGGCTGCCTTCCTTTGTAAAAATCAAAACAACAAACATTCAAAATACAGAAAGATGACTAAGGGCAGCAAAGTAAAATTCCAAGTAACATGTAAATGCACACATATCAGAATTACATCTGACAAGTTAATGGATGCTTTGAATGCCAGAAGGTCCTGGATAGATATTTTACAAACATTAAGAGACCATTGATGCCACCTGAGACTACTATACCCATCAAAGCCTTCAATCAGTACTGATGAAAAACAAGATATTCCATAACAAAACTAGATTTAAACAATAGACATCAACATATCCAACCCAACAGAAAGTACTGGAAGGAAAACTCCAACCGAAGGAAGCTAACTACACTCCCAAATACAAAGGCAATATATAATAGCACATTACCAAAAGCCAAAAAATGGAAATCCACACACAATTCTACTAACAAACACAAATAAAAAACAAGAATCAGCATTCAATGAACATAATATCTGTCAATATCAATGGTCTTAACTCGACTATAAAAAGTGACAGGCTATCAGAGTGGATAAAAAGACAGAATCCATCCTTCCTCTTCATACAAGAAACACACCTCAACTCCAAATACAGACATTGCCTCATAGTAAATGGTTGGAAAACTTTTTTCCAACCAAACGGACCTAAGAAATAAGCTGGTGTAGCCATCCTAATATCTAAAAAATAGTCTTAATTAAAATTAATCAAAAGAGATTAAGAATATCATTTCATATACATCACAGGAAAAATCAATCAAGGTGAAGTCTCTATTCTGAACCCCTATGGACCAAATACAGAGGCATCCACATTTGTAAAAGAAGCATTACTAAACCTCAAATCTCACATAAAACCTCAAACACTTATAGTGGGAGACTGGAACAACCCACTATCACCACTGGACAGGACTACAAGACAGAAAATTGCTGGTGTAGATTCCCAAGACTCTGGTGGTGTCATGATAGTCTTTCTACGGTTGAACGTGTGCTTATACTGTCATCTTCCCGTCACTTATACCAGCAGTTACAGATGGGTTATCTCCCTCTCTTGGAGGTTATAAGTCTAAAGCTCTATCTTGGTGGGTGCAATTTGGTCCAAGGCTCCAATAGTGGCAAATACTAGGTGGCTCTCTTTGTGACTCCTTGGTTAGATATGACTGGGGGTTGCAGAACAGGTGACTTAGACACAGAAAGTTGGGTAGGAAAAGGCCAGACACTCACCTCTTCCAGTTGGTGCAAGTCCAAGATAGGAATGGTGGCAGATGTTGGATGGCTCAGTCTGCCTCCAACCAGGCTTTACAAAACTAACTTTTCACACCAGAAATGCGTGGCCTCAACTTCAAGTATAGGCCACAATAATCCAGACCATTGGACATCCCAGGTAGGAGTGATTATAGAGAGGCCAGAAACATCAAGGGACTCTAGATGTGACTCTATGGAGAATGTATGAAGGGGACACAGAGAAGTTTCTCCCTTGTATATTATCTCATTAGAATCCTTGGTGTTATAATTTTATTTACTCACAAATCTGCCCACCAAAGGAACTGGACGGCTGTGTTTTTGCTTTCTCTTGTGCAACTATTTTGGATTTTGTCACACCTGCCCTGGAATCTGCACTCTTCACTTTGGTCCATAGATTTTTAACCACCATAGGTTTCAATGACAGAAAACTCCCCTCAATACATGCTGGTGTCTAAGCATATACAATAGAGATTAAATCTTTTGGGAGAGTAAATTATCTAATGGTAATATGGTATTACAACTTCATGTGGCTTCTTGGACCTATTATAGGGGTTCAAAGAATTTCACAATGTTTGTACAGTGACATATGCCTTGGTAAACAGGCAGACTAGGTAAAAGCAAATATAGATAACAAAATTGATACCCACGTTTGCATGTATCCCAATGCAAAAGCACCAACAGTGATACTTTTCTCTAGATTCCTAGTATATTTGTTTGGGGAATACATTTTATATCTCAAGAACAAGGTTCCATTTCCTATGCCATGAGCCTACAGAGGCAACTTGATCCATTTTGAAATTTTTGGTGAGATCTCTAGAAAGACTACCCCCTCTGTAGAAGGAGATATTATATATTCTTTCTATATAAACCTCAGTGTACGAAAACACTAGTGTTAACAATGTCCTTCATTCATGTGAACAAGCTTGAAGTTCTCCACAGGACAGTTTTTCATTTCAAATGTCTGAAAAGATTACTTGTCTCTACATTTTGAGTCTTACCTGTTCTCAACAACAACAAAAAAAGATATCTGTCCAGAGAATGGTAGTTTTACTTTTTGATTATTGGAATATAACTTGTATTAATATCAAATTCTTCTTATTTTGTTGGTATGTAGTTTGTCCAAGTGATCACACTGTTTGTTCTTTGAACTTGGATAGCTCTAATACTAGATATGGCATCCTATACTATAATATGCAAGAATGATTTTGGGATGTCTTATGAATTTTTTGATGGGTTGATGGATTTCTCCCTCCTTGCCATTTCTTCATATTTATTCAGTCAAATATTATCTTAAAGTATTAGCTGCCCATGTGCTACCAATTATTCTACCTGTGGTCAGAGAGTGTGGGGGACCAAAATAGTTATGTGATAGAATGTCTTGAGGTCCAGCCTCCAGGTTCACTAAACAAGAGCACCCCAGAGCTCCAGCCCACTATTGTATTAGTAATTTTGAGCAAGTCTGCTATTGTTCAGCATAGCCTTAGTGTAAGAATGTCTCCTAGTTTTCATCTCTACAGAACAAAGCATTTGAATAGGCCTGCACTTGGGCAGAGGGGCTAGGTGTGTAAGAAACAAGTGAGGAGAGAAAGTGAGGGCCAGCTAGCAGAGAGGAGTCAACAGGAGAACAAAAATGGCCTCTGCACAGCCATAGAAGCATGCTTAAGAAACAGCAAAGAACATGCTAAATAAACAAGAGACTCTAGTTTTACAGCATGGAACAGAGAGCTCTCTAAGGATGACAAGATGCCTGCATTTGGTCTTTATCGCCACTGGGTTGCTAGGAGGTTCCAAGCCCATGCTTCCCCACTCAGGCAGAACGTCATAGCTGCAGTGGCTTAGGGCTGAGATGGCCAGGTCCACAACAAAATGGCGCCCGAACGTGGGGTCTGAGAATGGTGGAAGAAGCCATGGACACCACAAAGAAAAGGACACCAAGGAAGCAATGGGCAAGGCAGAGGCATGGATACTTCGAAGAGATGGTCATCAGGGTCAAACCAGTCGGAGAAGAAGCACGCACAGAAAAAAGAAGAAAAAAGTAGTCAAATGTGGTGAGTGAACAGCGTTAAGTAAGGAATAAAACTGTGTATAATTGTAAAAATAGGAAACAGATATTTGTAATATAAAATAGGAAGATGTCAGCTAGCAGCTGACGAAAAAAGATAAAGTGGGTTATTTAACCCTTAAAGAAATAGAATGTGCACAAATAGGAAAACATTAGCCGGCAGCTGACAAAAATAGGAAAAGTGGGTTATCTAACCCTTAAATAAGAGAAGGTGAACAAAGTAGATGTGAGACTGAAATGTCAGTCAGATGATAAAATGGTAAAATGTAGTGTGTTAAACTCCGGAATGAAAACTCCAGTTAATTGCAAATATGAAACAGGAATATTAGCCAGATGGTAAAGAGAAGTAAGCAATCCTTGAAAGTAAAATGTATATAGTTAGAGAAATCAGGCAAGTAATTGTTAGTCAGATGATTGTATTTTTATTTACTTGGGTACAGTTTAATAGCCAGGAGAGCTAAAACAAAGTGAAAGCAAGTACAGGAGATTTTAGAGTTTTAAGAGTTTTAAAAGGACCATTCCTGCTTGCAAAAGCCACCACTGCTGTGCTGCAGCATTTTGAGTTGTGCAGGGATTTGTGAAGACAAAGGTTTGGCCTTGCATGCACCAACGCCCTCGGGAGATATTAAGAATGCAATGGAGAACAAAAAACTCTTCACCTACTAAGGAGCAGCTGGATAGTAAAGAAAATACAGGACAAGTGATTAGGATGAGCAGGAAGAGAGAGTTAATAAGTACTAAGATGCAGAAGTCTTTACCTCCTTCCTCCATTTTAACTGGAAATACAGAGAGGCAAATACTCAATGGTAAAATTCAGCAGGAGCTAAGAGACTTGAAAGTTTTAGCAAGATCTCTTACAGGACATAAGGAATTTACAGGTTTCCTCGGATCAGGGAGAGAGAGAGGCTCAGAGGAATGCAAACACGGTGCACGCACCAATACCATTCAAACAACTCAAGGAACTAAAATAAACACCACATCAGTTCAGTGTGTTTCCTAAGGATGAGGTGCACTACCACATACGTTGAATCACCTGGGGGTTTCAGATTTACACCTTTGAAAGTTTCTCCCCCTCCACTGTTCAGATTCCTGTGTCATCTCAACTCTTTGGGCATTTTTTTGTTCCACAATTGTCGAAGAGTTAAGCCTGACTCCGTAAAGTGAGATGTTGGGTACTGAGCTTCCTTCAGCCACCTCCATTGGGATTACATCTTATGTTTAAGGGAATCTAGCGGTTACTGTTTCCATGCAAAAACTGTTTAATTCCTTTTTTGTGGAGGAATTAAAAATACCCTAAGAAGTACATCAATGGAATAAAAAAAATGAAAGGAATCAAATTATTTTTAAAAATCTGAGTTTTCCATGGTTATTTTCTTCCAGGAATATTTAAATTCCATTTCTTAGATTAGATTGAAAAATCATTTGGCTGCAGATACTTGGGTGCATGAGATGATATCAGCAGCAGGACAGGGTTCATTAGGGAGAGACAGCATCCTCCATGAATATGTTAGGGCCTGCCTCTAGATGTGATATGCACTTAGCCTACACTAAGCCTTGGCCTCTCTATGTGTCAGTCTCTCATTTTATTCTCTAGCACACTTTTTCTCTCACTATCTCTGTCTCTGTGTATCTCTGTCTCTCACTGTCTGTGTCTCTATGTATATGTCTCTACACCCAGGGTGGGAGTCTATAATTCTACTTGCTTTGCAATGTGTTTGCTGGCTACACTAAGCCAAAGTCTCTTTCTCTTTCTCTCTCTCTCTCTCTCTCTCTCTCTCTCTCTCTCTCTCTCTCTCAGCCTCCCCCCTCTCTCTCTCTCTCTCTCTCTCTCTCTCTCTCTCTCTCTCTCTCTCTTTCTCTATGTCTGTCTGTCTCACACTGTGTGGTCCTGTATTTTTATCTCAGCACCCTGAGTGAAATGTGGAGCTACACTTGTTTTGCACTGGTCTCCACCTAAACTGAGCTTTTATCTGTCCCTTTGTATATTTCCCTGTCTCTCTTTCTCTCTATTTCTCTCTGTGTCTTTCTGTCTCTCTATTCTAGTACTGAAGAGCATGCTAAACCTATCTACAATGGCAAAATTAAGGTGCTCTTTTTATTTGTCTACATATATGCTTCCCATTCCATAATGAGAATGCTTTCAGTCCAAATCTCTTCGTGAATATTATAAGGTTCGTGTTCCACTGCTCAGGACTCCATCTCCATAGTGATCTTTCCCATTCCCCTTAAACAACTGACCAACTCTGGAGAAGTGAAAGCCATTGAGGCTCTCTGTGAACTCTCTCCATACCCAGGCTCGGTTGAGCGGGACATGTCAGAGATATTTTTTGGGGATTGACCAAATGGTGATACCCCCCATCAGATCGGTGTGTATCTCTAGGATGAGGTCCACCACCACCTTTGCTGAATCACCTGTGGGTTTCAGATTTACGCCTTTGGGAGTTTCTCCCCCTTCACTGTTCAGACCCCTGCTTCATCTCAACTCATCGTACATTTTTTGTTCCACTATTTTCGATGATTTAAGCCTGACTCCGTATAGTGAGATGTTGGGTACCAAGCTTCCTTCTGTCACCCACATTGGAATTACATCTTATGTTTTAGGGAATCTAGTGGTTACCGTTACCGTGGAAAAACTGTTTAATGCCTTTTTTTGTGGAGGAATGTCAGAAACCCTAAGAAGTACATCACTGGAATAAGGAAATGAAAGGAATCACATTACTGTAAAAATGTGAGGTTTCCATGGGTAATTTCTTCCAGGAAGGTTTAAATACCATTTCTTAGCTTACATTAAAAAAAATCATTGGACTGCAGATACTTGGGTGCGTAAGATGATGTCAGCAGCAGGACAGAGTTCATTAGGAAGAGACAGCATTCTCCGTGAGTATGTTGGTAGCCTATCTCTGGATGCGATATGCACTTACCATAGACTACACTAAGCCTTGGCCTCTCTCTGTATCTGTCTGTCTCTCATTTCATTCTCTAACTCCCTCTATCAATCACTATGTATGTCTCTGTCTCTGTGTTGCTCTGTCTCTCACTGTCTGTGTCTCTATGAATATGTATCTACAACCTGTGTGGGAGTCTATAAATCTACTAGCTTTGCAATATGTTTGCCGGATACACTAAGCCAAAGGTCTCTCTCTCTCTCTCTCTCTCTCTCTCTCTCTCTCTCTCTCTCTCTCTCTGTGTGTGTGTGTGTGTGTGTGTGTGTGTGTGTGTATGTGTGTCTCCCTCTCTGTCTGGTCCTCTGTTTTTACCTCTGCACCCTGGTTAAATCCATGCAGATATTCTTCTGGACTGGTCTCCACCTAAACTGAGATTTTATCTGTTGGTTTGTATGTGTCCCTCTCTCTCTATCTCTAACTCTCCATCTCTATTTCACTCTCTCTATCTTTGTCTCTCTGTTCTAGTAAGGAAGAACATACTAAACGTCTGTACAATGGCAAAATTAAGGTGACTTATATTTTGACGAAATCTACTCTTCCCATTACAAAATGAAAACGCTTTCAACCAAGTCGCTTCTATCATATAGAGGAACTTGATGTGACCCTGATTTATGTTTTTGGTAAACCCAAAATGTTCCTATAAGTTCCAGGGAGCTTTGTGGTACCAATGCAAAGAGTTACAAAAATGATGCACTCCTGATAATTAGTGTTCAGCCTCTCAAGGATCCCAGAGTCCTTTCCTGCTCATCTGGGATCTCTCTCTGGGAGATCCTGACCATGGCACGTGGAAGCATACCCTCACTCAGCCATTACTCTGTTCAGTCCAAGATACCTTGGGTACTAAGTCTGCAGCCAGTGTTATTGGACCCCTTTAAAAGACAGATCCCTACACACGCCTGATGTCTTATTCTCTCTGTCACCTTCCAATTCCAATCAGCTATCTGGTAACTGCTATCTGGTATCTTCCCCTGACCCTCTTCATATCTTCTCTTGTCTCCCCCACTCACACCCTCTACCCATGTCAGAGAATCAAAGGTTCTTGGACCTCCTAAGATTCCTGTACCATTTCTCAGGATTCTGTCTCCATAGCGAGCTTTCCACTTCCACTTAAACAAATGAATAACTCTGGAGCAGTGAAAGCCATGAAAGCTCACTCTCTATGAACTCTCTTCATACCCAGGCTCGGTTGAGAGGCACATCACAAAGATCTTTTATTGGGGATTGACCCAATGGTGAAACATCCCATCAGATCTGTGTTCCCAAGGATGAAGCCCACCACCACATTTGCTGAATCACTTTTGGGTTTCAGATTTATGCCTTTGGGAGTTTCTTCCCTCCACTCTTTGGACCCCTATCTTGTAAAAACTCTTTCGGCATTTTCTGTTCCACATTTGTCGATGAGACAAGGATGACCCAATCATTTGAGATTTGGATACCAAGCATCCTTCAGGCACCTCCATTGGAATTACATCTTATATTTATGGGAATATAGCAGTTATTGTTACCGTGGAAAAATCGTTCAGTGTCTTTTGTGGAGTTATGTCAAATTCTCTAATGTACTAAGAAAATGAAAGATATCATATTACTGTAAAAAAAATTAAGTTTTCCATCGTTAGCTACTTCCAGGTTGGTTTCAATTCCATTTCTTAGATTAGATTGAAGAAACATCAGACTGCAGGTACTTGGGTGCACAAAATGATGTCAGCAGTAGGACAGAGTTCATTAGGCAGAGACAGATTCATCCATGAGTATGTGGGGAGCCAGCACTGGACCCGGTATTCACTTATATCAGCCGACACTATGCCTTGGTATGTCTAATTGTCTGTCTACCTGCTTGTTTAACTCTTCAGTCCCTAACTCTCCATCACTCATTGTCTCTGTCTCTGTGTATCTCTGTCTCTCAATGTCTCTGTTTCTCTGTATATGTCCCTTTACCCTGTTGCACTTTTGCCTCTCTACATACTGTGCACTACACCTGCTCCCACACTGAGCCTCTCTGTCACTCTCTCTCTCCCTCCCTCTCTCTCTGTGTGTGTCTCTGTCTCTCTCTCTCTCTCAATCTCTCTCTCTCTCTCTCTCTCTCTCTCTCTCTCTCTCTCTCTCCTCTCGCTCTCATTTTGTCACTCTCTGGCCTTCTCTCTTTGCCTCTGCAACTTAGGTGAAAATCAGCAGCTCTGGACTTGCTCAGGAATGTTCTCCACCATAAGTGAACCTTTTGTTTGTCTGTCTGTATATATCTTTCTTGCTGTGTGTCTGTCTATCTCTCTGTCAGAGTACAGAAGAGATTGCTAAACCACTCTAAAATGGTAAAACTAAAGAGTCTTTATATTGTCCTAAAGATACCTTTCTCTATCCAAAATGTGAATGCTTTCAGGCAAGTAGCTTCTATCAAAAAAGGCAACTGATGTGTCTCCAATTTGTTTTTGGCAAATGCAAAGTATTCCTGTAAGTTCCAGGGAGCTGAATGGGACCCATGCCAAAAGGTTCAGAGATTCATTCCAGATAGTGTTCAGCCTCTCAGGGTTTCCAGATTGCTTTCCTCCTCCTCTGAGAACTTTCCCTGGGAAAACCATCCCTCATCTGACAATACTTCCCTCTTACACCAGAACTTCAGAAATACTTTTTTATAAACTTAACTTCATCTCCTACACTGTTGAAAGCTCCCAAGGCATAGGATGCCTAAGACAGTGTCACACAATCTGGAAATCTGTGGGGCAACCAGGTAATCCAGGATGTGGTCGTACCTGACTATTTTCAACCCCCCCAAAGATGCCACTTCATCAAAAAGAAGCAGTCTTGAGAAGCTGACATCCTTATTCCATTAGTTGCAAATCTAAGACCCCAAATTTACATAATCAGTGAAGTTGGGAATGAAAGGTCCTGACATCGGGCTAAATATCCATGCCACCTGCAAGGGTGCCAATCAGCCTGTACTCTGTTCAGTCCAGGGTTCAGTGAGTACTAAGTCTGTAAGCAGGGTTATAAGGTCCTTTCAAAGACAGATCCCAACCCACTCTTGATGTCTTTTTCTCTGTCACCTTCCAATTCCTCTCTTCTATCTCCTATCTGTTATCTTCCTCTGAAGGTAGTAATCTCTTCTTCTGTCTCCCCAACTCACCCTTTCCAAAAATGTCAGAAAATCTAAAGTTCATGGACATTGTAAGATCCCTGTTCCATTCTAAGGGTTCCCTCTACATAGGGAGATTTCCCCTTTCACGTAAACAAATGACCATCTCTGGAGCTGTGAAAGCCATGGATGCTCTCTCTGTGTGAACTATCTCCATACCTAGGCTAGGTTCAGTGGGACATCGCAGAGATCTTTTGCTGGGACTCACCAAATGTTGTAACACCTCATCATGTCCGTGTGTTTCCCAAAAAATGAAGTCCACCATTACATTCCCTGAATCTCCTGTGGGTTTCAGATTCACGCCTTTGTGAGTTTCTCCCCCTCCACTGTCTGGACCCCTGTGTCGCCTCAACTCTTCAGGCATTTTTGTTCAACAATTGTTGATGAGTTAATCCTGACCTTGTATTCTGATATGTTGGGTACCGAGCTTACTTCAGCCTTCAGCCCCACCATTGGACTTAAATATTATGTTTAAGGCAATCTAGCGGTTACTCTTATGGTGGATAAGCCAATTAATGCCATTTTTGTGGAGGAATGTCAAAACCTAAGAAGTACATCAATGGAATAAGAAAATGAAAGGAATCACATTACTGTAAAAAGGTGAGTTTTCCATGGTTAATTTCTTCCAGGAAGGTTTAAATTTCATTTCTTAGATTAGATTGAAAAATCATTGGACAGCAGATACTTGAGTGCATGAGATGATGTCATCAGCAGGACAGAGTTCATTAGGTAGAGACAGCATCTTCCATGAGTATGTTGGGAGCTTGCCTCTGGATGTGATATGCACTTATCCTAGCCTATACTGAGCCTTGGACTGTCACTGTGTCTGTCTGTCCCTTATTTCATTCTCTAACCTTCTATATCACTCACTATCTCTGTCTCAGTCTCTGTGTATCTCTATCTTTCACTGTCTGTGACTCTATGTATATGCCTCTACACCCTGGGTAGGAGTCTATAATTCAATGTGATTTGCAATGTGTTTGCCTGGTATACTAAGCCAATGTTTCTTTCTCGTTCTCTCTCTCATTCTCTCTTTCTCTGTCTGTCTGTCTTTCTGTCTCCCTCCCACACTGTCTGGTCGTCTGTTTTTACCTCTGCATCCTGGGTGAATACCTGGATCTATACTTGTTCTGTACTGTTCTCCACATAAATTGAGCTTTTATCTGTCCATTTCTATGAGTCCCAGTCTCTCTCACTCTCCCTCTCTCTCTCTCCCTGTCTTTCTCACTCTCTCTATTTATCTCTAGGTCTTTGTCTTAATATCTCTCTGTTCTAGTACTGAAGAGCATGCTAAACATGTCTACAATGGCAAAATTAAGGTGCTGTTTTATTGAACGAAATATCCCCTTCCCATTCCAAAATGAGAATGATTTCTTCCAAGTCGCTTCTATCTTAAAGAGGCACCTGATGTGTCTCCAATTTATGTTTTTGGTAAACCCAAAACATTCCTGTAGTTTCCAGGGAAATGAACGGGACCCATGCAAAGAGTTTCAAAAATGATGCACTTCTGATAATTAGTGTTCAGCCTGTCAATGATGCCAGAGTCTTTTCCTGCTCATCTGGGATCTCTCTCTGGGAGATCCTGCCCATGACACCTGGAAGCATGTACTCACGCAGCCACTACTCTTCAGTCTAGGGTTCCATGGGTACTATATCTGTAGTCAGGGCTATTGGACCCCTTTAAAAGACAGATCCTACACACTCCTGATGTCTTATTCTCTCTTCCAATTACAACTGTTAACTGTTATCTTTTATCTTCCTCTGAACCTCTTGATCTCTTCTCCTGTCTACCCCACTCACCATCTCCAACCATGTTAGAAAATCTGAAGTTCATGGACATTCTAAGACTCGTGTTCCATTATTCAGCATTCTGTCTCCATAGTGCGCTTTCCCCTTCCACTTAAATAACTGACCAACTCTGAATCTATGAAAGCCATGGAGGATCTCTCTCTCTCTGAACTCTCCATACCCATGCTTGGTTGAGCGGAACATCTCAGAGACCTTTTTCTTTAGGGAGACAATTATCTAATAGAGCATATTTTATGCAGGAAGTGGCATTCGGTAATGCAGTCTCGTCTATGTTCAGGGATAGGTGTAAAGCAAATATACTTGTTTAAAGTTATATGAGAAGACAGCTTCAGCTGAGCCAAATGAAAATAAATGAATCTGCTTCAGACTTTTTTTGCTTGACAAAAGCAGCATTTTAAGAGCCTTATGTCTCTTTAGGTTAGTTCAAAATTACTCCAGCTCTTTGAATTTCACCCACTTGATAATTGTTTCTAGTGATCTGTATACAAGCCTGCTTTAAACAATTAACCTTTGTGATTATGTAGACTATTTGGGTAAAAAGGATTTGAGAAGAATGTTTCTGCTCAGGATGTAGCACCTTCACTCTCTGTCTTATGTCTTAACATTCATTCCATACTGCTATGAACACCAAACCTCTGGGAGCTTTAGCCATTTCTTTACCACATTTACCAACCTCAGGAAATATTTCATTAGAAGTGCCTGCCCATGGTCTATAAATGCCAGCTGCTTCCACACCAGCGACCTCCATAGTAGGGTGCTGGGTAGCTAACAGAGAACTTTTTTGGGATTGACAAAATGGTGAAAACCCCAATCAGAACGGTGTGCTTCCCAAGAATGAGGCCCACCACCACATTTGCTGAATCACCAGTAGGTTTCAGATTTATGCCTTTGGGAGTTTCTTCCCTCTAGTCTTCAGACCCCTGTGTCATTTCAACTCTTCGGGCATTTTCTATTACACATTTGTCAATGAGTTAAGGCTGAATCCATCTTTTGATATGTTGTGTACCAAGCCTCCTTCATCCAGCTCCATTGGAATTACATCTTATATTTAAGGGTTAGGGTTATGGTTAGCGGTTACTGTTACTGTGGAAAAACCATTAAATGTCTTTTTGAGAAGTAATGCCAAACACCCTAAGAAGTATATCGATGGACTAAGAAAATGAAAGATATCATCTTACTGTAAAAAAGGTGAGTTTTCCATGGTTATCTTCTTCCTGGAAGGTTTAAATTCCATTTCTTAGATTAGATTGAAGGAACGTTGGACTGCAGGTACTTGGGTGCACGAAATGATGACAGAAGTAGGAAAGAGTTCATTAGGCAGACAGCATCATCAGTGAGTGTGTTTGGAGCCAGCACTGGACCCAGTATTCAATTATCTCAGCCTTCACTAAGCCTTTGTATGTCTGTGTCTGTCTGGCTGCTTTTCTGACTTTTCAGTCCCTACCTCTCTATCACTCATTGTCTCTGTCTCTGTGTACCTCTGTCTCTCACTGTCTCTGTCTCTCTGTATATGTCCCTTCACCCTGGTGGGGCTCTACTACTCTACCTACCTTGCACTGGATCTGCCTGCTACACTTGGCATCTCCCTCTCCCTCTCTGTCTCTCTCTCTCTCCCTCGCTTGCTCTGTCACTCTCGAGGCTTTTGTCTTTGCCTCTGCAACTTGGGTGAATATCATCAGCTCTGTACTTCCTCAGGAATGTTCTCCCCCAAAACTGAACTTTTGTCTTTCTGGATGCCTGTGTCTTTCTCACTTTGTGTCTGTCTGTCTCTATCTCACAGTACTGAAGAGATTGTTAAACCACTCTAAAATGGTAAAACTAAAGAGTTTTTTATTTTCCTAAAGATACCCTTGTCTATCCAAAATATGAATGCTTTCAGGCAAGTTGCTTCTGTCAAAAAAAGGCAGCTGATGTGTCTCCAATTTATGTTTTTGAAAACACAAAGCAATCCTGTAAGTTCCAGGGAGATGAATGGGACCCATGCCAAAAGTTCCAAATATTCACTCCAGACAAATCTTGTTCAGCCTCACAGAGTTTCCAAATTGCTTTCCTCATCCTCTGAGAATTTTCCCTGAGAAAACCCTCCCTCATCTGACCATACTCCCCTCTGACACCACAACTTCAGAAATAATTTTTTTTCTAAACTTAACTCATCTCCTACACTGCTGACACTTGCCGAGGCTTAGGATGCCCCAGACACTGTCACACAATCTGGAAATCTGTGGAGCAACCAAGTAATCCAGGATGTGGTCATACCCCACTATTCTCAACCCACCCAAAGATGGTCAATGCCACTTCATCAAAAAGAAGCAGTCTTGAGAAGTTGACATCCTTATTCCCTAAGTTGCAAATCTTAAGACCCCAAATTTTCATAATCAGTGAAGTTGGGAATGAAAGGTCCTTGCATCGGGCTAACTTCCCATGTCATCTGGAATGGTGAAATCACTCAGCCAATACTCTGCTCATTCCAGGGTTCCATGGGTACTAAGTCTGTAGGCAGGGTTATAGGACTTATTTAAAAAACAGATCCCTACCCACTTCTGTTGTCTTTTTCTCTGTCACCTTCCAATTCCTCTCTGCTCTCTGATATCTGGTATCTTCCTCTGACCCTCTTCATCTCTTCTCCTGTCTCCCCCCCACTCACCCTCTCCAAACATGTCATAAAATCTAAAGGTCATGGACATTCTAAGATTTGTGTTCCATTGCTCAGGGTTCTGTCTCAATAGCGAGCTTTCCCCTTCCACATAAACAAATGACCAACTCTGGAGCTGGGAAAGCTGTGGAGGCTCTCTCTGTGAACTCTCTCCATAACCAGGCTCGGTAGAGGTGGACATCACAGAGATATTTTTCTGGGACTGACCAAACGGTGAAACAGCTCATCAGTATGTTGTGTTTCCCAAGGATGAGGTCCACCACCACATTCTCTGAATCACCTGTGGGTTTCATAATTATGCTTCTGGAAGTTTCTTTCCTCTTCTGTTCAGACCCCTGTGTCATCTCAAATGTTTAGGCATTTTTGGTCCACAATTGTCAATGAGGAAGACTGAATCCATTTATGAGATGCTGGGAAGTGTGCCTCCTTCAGCTACCTCCATTGGAATTACATCTTATGTTTCAGGGTATCTAGCAGTTATAGTTACCATGAAAAAACACTCAATGCCTTTGTGTGGAGTACATCAATAGACTAAGAAAATGAAAGCAATCCCATGACTGTAAAAAAAAAAAAGTGAGTTTTCCATGGTTATCTTCTTCCAGGAAGGTTTAAATTCCATTTCTTAGATTAGATGGAAAAATCATTGTACTGCAGATTCTTGGGTGCACGATGTGATGTCAGCTGCAGGACAGAGTTCATTAGGCAGAGACAGCATCCTCCATGAGTATGTTGGGAGCATGCATCTGGACGTGATATGCACTTATCCTAGCCTAGAACAAGTGTTTGACTGTATGTGTGTCTGTCTCTCATTTCATTCTCTTTCTTGTATCACTCTCTGTCTCTGTGTGTCTGTGTCTCTCACTGTCTGTGTCTCTATGTATATGTCTCTAAACCCTATGTTTGCCTACTACACAAAGCCAAAGTGTCTGTCTTTCTCTGTGTCTTTTTTTCTGTGTTTGGCTCTGCACCCTGGGGGAATACCTGTAGCTGTACTTGTTCTGAACTGGTCTCCGCCTAAACTGGGCTTTTATCTGTCTGTTTGTATGTCTCTCTCTCTCTCTCTCTCTCTCTCTCTCTCTCTCTCTGTGTGTGTGTGTGTGTGTGTGTGTGTGTGTGTGCATGTGTGTGCTTCTGTGTGTGTGTGTGTGTGTGTGTGTGTCTGTCTAAGTACTGAAGAGAATGCTAAACCTCTCTACAATGGCAAAATTAATGTGCTTTTTTTATTGTCTAAAGATACCTATCCCATTCCAAAATGAGAATTCTTTCAGCCAAGTCACTTCTATCATAAAGAGGCAGCTGATACCTCTCATACCAGGACTTCAGAAACATTTTCTGTTCCAAACTTTACCTCATCTCCTACGCTGCTGACATCGCGAGAGGTCTTGGAAGCCCAGATATGTGCCACAAGGCTTGTATAAGGAAGACGCAACCAGATAAACTAGGATGTGTTAGTGCCACAACTTTCACAGGTCCCCCAACGATGGTCAACGTCTCTACTTCAGCAGGATGCAGTACTGAGAACTCGATATCCGTATTCCCTAAATTGCCATGTCTATCAACCCAACATTCTGTATTCAAGGAAAGTTGGAATGAAAGTTCTAGGCATCAGGCTGGCATATCCAAGGCACCGGGCAAGATTCACTCACTCAGGCAGTACTCTGTACAATCTTCCATGGGTACTAAATCTGCAGGGAGTTTTATAGGACCCCTTTAAAAGACAGATCCCGACTCAATCATGCTTTGTTATTCACTCTCACACTCTGTCTCTCTCTTTGTCTCTCTCTCACCTTCCAATTCCTCTCTGCTCTCTGCTCTCTGCTCTTCCTATGACTGACTTCATCTCTTCTCTTGTCTACCCCACTCACCCTCTCCCTCCCTGTCAGAAAATCTTCGTTTATGGACTTTCGATGGTTGGTGTTCCAATGCTCAGTCTTCATTTTCCATAGCAGGCTTTACCATTCCACAGAAACAAAAGACCAACACTGGATTTATGAAAGCATGGGAGAGTCTCTATGACCTCTCTCCATCCCCAGGCTCCGTTGAGTGGGATGCCACTGCGATCTTATTCTGGGACTGACCAAATGGTGAAACACACCATCAGGTCATTGTGTTTCCCAAGGATTAGGTCCACCACCACATTTCCTGAATCACCTGTGGTTTTCAGATTTATGCCTTTGGGAGTTTCTTCCCTCCACTCTTCCGACTCCCGTGTTGTCTCAACTGTTTGGGTATTTTTGGTCACACAATTGTCGATGAGTTCAGGCTGACTCAATATTCTGTGATGTTGGGTACCGAGCCTCCTTCAGCCACTCCCATTGGAAGTACGTCTTATGTTTAACAGAATCTAGTGTTTACTGGTACTGTGGAAAAACCATTCAATGCCTATTTGTGGAGGAATATCATGTACCCTAAGAATTACATCAAATGGCTATGAAAATGAAAGGAATCACATTGCTGTAAATAAATGTGAGTTTTCCATGTTAGCTTCATCCAGGAAGGTTTGAATTCCATTTCTTAGATTTGATTGAAAGATCATTGCACTGCAGGTTCTTGGTTGCATGAGATGTTGTCAGCAGTAGGACAGAGTTCATTGGCAGAGACAGCATCCTCCATGAGAATGTTGGGAGCCTGCCTCTCTAACTTGTATTCCCTTATCTCTGCCTAGACTAACCTGTGGCCTGTCTGTGTGTTTGCTGTCTGTTTGTCTCTCATTTCATTCTCTAATTCTCACTCCATCAATCTGTTGTGACCCGGCATATCTCAGCTTTAACTCATGACAGCCGTGTGGTTCTACCTGAGTGGGGGTGTGTGGACCTGGAAACTCCTAGCAACCTACCAGCGATAAAGATCAAACACAGTCATCTTCTCAACTTTAGAGAGCTCTCAGTTCCATGCTTTAGAGCTAGATTCAGTCCTTTATTAGCCATCTTTTCTGCTGTTTCTTAGCCATCCTGCCAATACCATGAGGGAACCATTACTCTGTTTGTTCTCCTCTCTGCTCTCGTTTCTCAACCCTAATTCCTGTCTTCCCTGGTCATTCACACAAGGCACACCTCCGCCCAAGTGGGGGCCTATTCAGATGCTTAGGCCCACAGAGATGCAAATAAGAGGCATATTACCCTGAGGCTATGGCAAACAATATTAGCCCTACTGGCAATTAACAATACAATAGTGGACCAGAGATTTCCTGTGCCCCTGTTTGCTGAAGCTGGAGGCTGGGCCCTAAAATATTTCATTACAGTATTATTTGGTCACCCACAATACCTCTCTATTAAATTAGTAAAAAGAAACCTGTGCTTCTGAATTAGGACAGATGACTGTGCCTGTTTTAGAAGGCTCCCTGCAACCTACCAGCTGTGCCCTTCATGGAATCACGCATTCTTTCATGCGTGTTCTGTCTTAGGATTCCCTAAAGGTAAGGAAAACCATACCCGTCTCTGGCTGGAAACAGTCTCTGTAAAACAAATAAGGTTAGTGGGGATGGGCCATGGTCCAGCTCCAAGCGTTCTGAATCAGCAAGAAACCTCCAGGAGTAGAGCGCGTCAGCTCTCATGCCTGCAAAAGTTCTCCTGCGGGATGGAGACATATAAAGGTTAAAATAGCCTTTTAAAAATCTGCATGGCAATGCCTCTAGTGCCTCTGATATGGACCTTATTAAACTTTGCTCCTTAAAACATACTTCTATCCCAAGGCTTGTAAATTACATGTTACATTCCTGTTAGAATGTACTGACTTCTAGTATCTAATAACAATTGCATAACACATATAGCAAGATCAGAGACATTAACAATTCCATCATGAACATACATTAGGGTGTGTTACAATACAATCAAAAGACAATGAGATAATCTCACAATCTGTGGGGTGTGAACAATTTCACAATTCTAAGTCTTTTTTTCTTTATTCCCTGCCTGGGACTCAATGCTCCTTGAATATTTCTCTTTCTTGCTCAAAGTCTGAAGTTCTAACATCAGGTTTGTAGCATCAGTGTTTGAAAGTTAACTAAAAAGACTTTTGTCCATGTCTTGATTAAGCATTGTGAAGGAGCTTCTGCCAGTTGGTTTATGACAATATCCAACTGTACTAAATGTGTCCTTTTTCCCAAGGGGAAAACTGGCAAAACAGTTTTGTGTGTCTGTTTGTAGCAAGAAAGAAAGCTGTTTTTTTGTAATCAAGTTTTTAGTCTGCTCCTGGATGAGCACTCACGGATTCAGAGAGGTGGATGTAGTCCATCTGTAGGGAGGCTGGGACTCTGGAAAGCATCTCGAAACTGGAACTGGGTGTGTCTCCTTTCTTCCTCCAGCTGCAGTTCAGATGCACTCAGAGTTCAGGAATACAGGTCCATTGTTTCACTCCAGCTGGTTCAGACGTTATCCTGTGGGCCCAGGTCTAATTCCTCTCTGCTCTATGCATCACATCAACCACTCCAGCAGCCAGCATGACTCATTATTCTCCTTCGAGAAAACATAGATACACCCTCGACCCCCAAATAATTAAGGAATCTGCTCCCCTCTATTCATCGCTCCATTTGACCTGAGCAAAATTTGCTGGAGTTCCTTCATGCCAAAATCTGTCTGTATCAGATTGCTCACTGGCATCCACATTTAAAAAGTTTAAGATAAACAGTGTGTGATTTAACGCAGCATGTGGAAACTGTGGGCACAGCTCCCCCCTTTTTATCTTAGAAGCTGTGTTTTTAGGGCACTATGAGCTCTCTCTATTATTACTTGTTCTTGGGGATCTTTAAGGAATACATTTCAAATTGAGCACAAAATTACTGGAAAGCTTTGCTAGTATATCGAGACCCATTATCTATTTTTATAACTTTTGGCACTCCCATGTCAGCAAAACATCTTAAACAGTGTTTTATAAGATGTCTGGTGGCTTCTTCTGTTTTTGGAGTGGCCATTAAGAAACCTGAATATGTGTCAATTTCCACGTGCTCATTTTTAACTTGCCAAACTCCTTGATGTGAGTCACATCCATTCGCCATAAATAGTTGGGGAGCAGGACTTGAGGATTTATCTTTAAATTAGCCATAGCCATATTGTGGACATATTCCGCATTGTTTGATGATTTGACCAGCAGTCTCTCTGGTTAAGCCAAATTTCTTTCTTAGACTTTTGCTATTTAGATGAAAAAAGTTACAAGCCTGTCGAGCTTTAAATATTTAAGGCAAATCAACCATTTTTTTAATCAGTTAATTCATTCAATTTGGCTAGTAATCAGGGAAAGGCCTATTTAATAGGTTCCCAGTGTGCACCATAAACCATGGTAATTCTCTTAAGTGAATAACATTTGAATTTGCTCAAATAACACTCTGACTTGACTATTACTAGACCCTGTGCAGGGGACTGTCTCTATTACTTTATAAGCCTTAAAGACATAGTGACTGTCAGTATACAAATTAAATTAATTATTTGCTAAGATCTGAAAGACCACTGCAACAACTTACAATTTGATTATTTGAGCATAAGCCAGAGCTGTCTGCTCTATCTATTCCTTTCTATTAATAACCTATGTAAGTGACTCTCCCAATAGAACCATTGGTTAAAACTAACATAGCATATTTTTACAGGACTGTTTTTTTTTTCAATTTTCGAAATACAAAATGATGCATTAGTGTAAATTGTAACAGTCCATGAGGTAGAAACTGATCATTAATTCTTCCTGAAAACTGAGCAAAGGCGATTGTCCATGACTCATTGTTCTGAAATAACCTACTAAACTGTTGCTTAGCATAGGGGACATGTATCATATTTGCTTCTCTCCTAAAATACTTTCTAGAATGTATATGGCATTTCTGAATCATGTAAGCTACTGTTTTAAAATAAGGGTTTAATATTTAGGCTGGTAAGACAGATAGGCACAACCACCATAATGGTTCCTTCTGCTATAGAATAGAAGTTGGACTATGATTTGTGGGGAGTACATTAGCTTCCCATGGTTTTGTATAGTCAATATATCTGATGATGCTGAATCGAATCCTCTACTTATACAACTTGTCTACCTTCTTATTTAGCTGTTTGGGTACATCTGGATCATTATCTCCTTATAGAATCTTTCTTAAAGTATTTAAATGATCATTAGATGTTCCAAAAAAGGTACTTAACCAATGAATGTTTTATAACAACTTCTTAAAAACTCATTTAAAGATTTCAAACTATCTTTTCCAATTGCTATCTTTTAAGCCTTAATTTCTTTAGAATACAACATATGTCTTTAAAAATTTTTAAGATTTATTTAAAGTTTCTAAGTAGCCTTTTCTAATCTAACCTTCGGAGCTGACCAGGTGATAAGACTTCATTTGCATCTTAGCTGACCTGGCCTAATTTGCATTTGCAAAGACACATTCAAGTTGTGAATCTAACAGGATTGCTCTCTCCTGAGGCTTTTCATAAACCCTTTTTAAAATCATGTATCAACTTTTATTTTCTAGATTTTCCTTTTTTAACCATAAAAATTTAGGAAGATCTGTATCCTCTCATCTGCCAAATATTTACAGAACCATCCATAGATTCCTCATGACTCTAAGCTAATACTCTAGGCTTTTGCTAACTTTTTTATTGACTATCTCCAAGGGCTCAAATCATTAATTTTTCCTCTTAAGATATTGACTGACTTACTGGATGCTTTTTTGACCATATTAAAGTGATTTTAATATGTTGTAAACTATCGGAGGCAATGTAAATATCTCTCTAATCACATTGAAGGCGATTTAGGCATTTCCATTCTTCTGCATTCATAAATTCACAAGCACATCACACATCCAGGTGTGGCCACACCTTTCATTCATAACTTGCATACGTCTCACATTTCTCCTTTGGCCTAGGTTATGATCAGTTTGTTGAAAAGAAACATCCCTAATTGAAATTTCTTCTAACATAGTAGCTATAGTCAATCCTTGAAATATGAGCATCCAAAATTTGAACAAATGTAAGCTTAAATATGTTGCCCTTTCTTATTTTTAAGTCTCAAAATCAGTTTCTGTCTGTCGGTATCAATAGCATTTATGTGCATTGACTAGCCATCAGCCATGGCAGCATCTCCCAAGGCTATAAATTACCCTGAGGAGGCAGGCTGTCTCCCACCCCATGAGCCATTTTGTCTAGCCTGCCACAGAGACCAGCATTAGGTGGCACCAAGCTGCTGGCTGAGGGCTGGCAGACTGAGGCAACTGCCATGGCTGACCTCGGCTTTAGCTCGAGTATGCCCTCTGGGCTGCTGAAAAATCTGCGGCTGTATTTTGGGCACAAGCCTGATCCCTTATTTTCTCTTTTATTGGAGACTCTGTCTGACTTGGTGCTCTTCCTGAAAATGTCCAGAGCAAACTCTAGAAGGCTCTGTGCATTTCTTCCTTCCTATGCCTTGCTTTCTGTGTTGGAATAACTGATTTTTAACTGAAGTTCTGGTAAGGAAGCCATCATCGCTAATCCCTGGTGTAAGCTAGGTACGCATCTGAAAAATTCTTGATGAACTCACCTAGTCAGTCCTTTTCCTGTGAGGCCTTTGCGAGGTCTGGCATGCAGTACCAGGATTCTAATAAGCTAGCTTTTTCACAATCAAAGCTCCAATACCTGTTCATCTAACACTTTTGGATCATGTCCACACAGGCCTAGAAACCAATTCTGAACTAACTCCCTAAGTCCCTGCCTGCTCTCTATAGCAAATCTCCTCCTCCTGACAGGCAGGCTTGGTTACCCGCTTTTAGTTTCCTAGGAGTGAGGTTTCTACAGCAATATTCCCTATCACCCTCTGGGTAAAAATTGCTGTTGATCCATACTTGACACAAACCATTTTCAGTTCCTTGAGCTGTTTGAAGGGTATTGGCACACATACCCTGCTATGTTCCCCTGAGCCTCTCTCTCTCTGATCCAAGGAAACCTGTATATTTCTTACCTCCTGTAAACAATTTCACTAAAATTTCCAAGTCTCTTAGCTCTTGCTGAATTTTACCATTGAGTATTTGCCTTTCTGTATTCCCAGTCCAAAATGAAGGAATGAGGTGAAGGCTCCCTCCATCTTGGTAGTTATTAACTCTCCCTGCTGATCCCAATCATTGATCCTGTATATTCTTTACCACCCAGCTGTCCCTTAGTAGGCACAGAGTTTTCTGTACTCCATACATTCCTAGATATCTCCAGAGGGCCTACTTGTATGCGAGGCCAGAGGTATGTCTCCCCAAGTTCCTGCGCAACTCGAAATGCTGCATCATGGTGGTTGCTTTTGCAAGCAGGAAGGATCCTTTTAAAACTTATAGACTCTAAAATCTCCTGTACTTGCTTTCATTTGTTTTAGCTCTCCTGGCTGTTAAACTATACCCAAGTAAATAAATATACAATCATCTGACTAACAATTACCTGCCTGATTTCTCTAACTATATACATTTTTACTTTCAAGGCTAACTTACTTCTCTTTAACATGTGGCTAATATTTCTGTTTCATATTTACAATTACCTGCATTTTTCATTCAGGAGTTTAACACATTACTTTTTACTACTTTATCACCTGACAGATATTTTAGTCTCACATCTTCTTTGCGCAATTTTCTCTTACTTTAAAGGCTAAATATACCTCTTTACCTATTCTAGTCAGCTGCTGGCAGATATTTTCGTCTTATATATATTTTGTGCACATTTCTGCTTTAAGGGTTAAATAACCCGATTTATCTTTTCTGTCATCTGCTGGCTGACATCTTCCTATTTTATATTATAGATATTAAATATATGTATTTCCTATTTCTACAATTATATCCAGTTTTATTCCTGACTTAACTTTGCTCACTCACCACATTCTGCCAATTCTTTCTTCTTTTTCCTTCGCGTGCTTCTTCTCCAACCGGTTCAATCTCAATGACTATCTCTTCGAAGTGTCTAAGCCTCTGCCTTGTCCATTACTTCGTGGTGTCCATGGCTTCTTCCCGCATATTTATGTCCCGCATTCGGGTGCCATTTTGTTGTGACCCTGCAAGTTTCAGCCTTAACCCATGAGGTTCGCCCTGATTAGGTGTGTAAGTGGAAATTCCTAGCAACTCAGCAACGATAAAGACCAAACACAGGCATCTTGTCATCATCAGAGAGCTCTCAGTTCCATGTTGTATAACTAGATTCATTTCTTTATTTTCCATCTTTTCTGGTGTTCCTTAACCATCCTGTCATGACCACCAGGGAACCATCTCTCTTTTTTTCTCCTCTCTCTTCTGGTCGCTCGCTCCTCACTCCACTGTCCTCCCCAGTCACTCACACATATTTCACCTCAGCCCAGGTGAGGGCCTCTTCAGATGCTTAGGCCCACAGAGATTCAAATTGGAGGCATATTACCCTGAGGCAATGGTAAACAATAGTAGCCTTACTGCCATTAACAATAGTGGGCCAGAGCTTTCCGGTGTTCATGTTTAGTGAAACCAAATGTTGGATCACAAAATATTCCATAGCAGAAATATTTTGGTTCCCCAGAGGGAAGAAACTCCCAAAGGCATAAATCTGAAACCCACAGGTGATTCAGCAAATGTGGTGGTGGGCCTCATCCTTGGGATACACATCGATCTGATGGGTTGTTTCACATTTGGTCAATTCGAAAAAAAGTTCTCTGTGATGTGCCACTCAACCGAGCCTGGGTATGGATAGAATTCACATAGAGAGAGTCTCCATGGCTTTGAAAGCTCCAGAGTTGGCCATTTGTTTAAGTGGAAAAGGAAATCTCATTATGGAGATGGAATCCTGAGCAATGGAACATGAACCTTAGAATGTCCATGAACCTTAGATTTTCTGACATGTTTGGAGAGGGTGAGTGGGGGAGACAGGAGAAGTGATGAAGATTGTCAGAGGAAGATACCAGATAGCAGTTAGCAGATAGCAGTTTGGAATTGGATGATGATAGAGAGAAAAAGACATCAGCAGTGTGTAGGGATCTGTTTTTTAAAGGGGTGCTATAACCCTGCATGCAGACTTAGTACCCATGGAACCCTGAAATGAACAGAGTAGTGGCTGAGTGAGTGCACACATCCAGTTGTCATCTTCAAGATCTCCCAGAGAGAGATCCCAGGTGAGCAGGAAATGACTCTGCGATCATTGAGAGGCTAAATACTAATTATCAGGAGTGCATCATTTTTATAACTCTTTGCATGGGTCCCATTCAGATCCCTGGAACTTACAGGAATGTTTTGGGTTTACCAAAAACATAAATTACAGTCACATCAGGTGCCTCTTTGTGATATTAGCGACTTGGCTGAAAGCATTCTCATTTTAGAAATGGAAGGGTATATGTCATCCAATAAAAAAGCTCCTTAACTTTGCCAGTGTAGAGATGTTTAGTATGCTCTTCAGTACTAGAACAGAGAGACAGAAAGACAGAGATAGATATGGAGAGAGAGAGAGAAAGAGAGAGAGGGACACAAGCAAAAGGACAGATAAAAGCTCATTTAGTTGGAGACCAACCCAGAACAAGTATAGATCCTTGTATTCACACAAGGTGTAGAGCTAAAAATAGAGGACCAGACAGAGAGGGAGAGAGATGGAGAGAGAGAGAGAGAGAGAGAGAGAGAGAGAGAGAGAGAGAGAGAATATGAGAGAGCATAATAGAAAGAGACTTGGATTATTGTAGCCGGCAAACACATTGCAAGGTAGGTAGAATTATAGACACCCACCCAGGCTGTAGAGATATAAACATAGACACAGACAGTGAGAGACAGATATACACAGAGACAGAGACAGAGCCAGAGACGGAGACAGTGAGTGATAGAAAGTGTTAGAGTGCAATGAGGAATATACAGACACAGTGACAGGCCATGGCTTAGTGTAGGCTAGGATAAGGGTATATCACATCCAGAAACAGCCTCCCAATATACTCTTGGAGGATGCTGTCTCGGCCTAATGAACTCTGTCCTGCTGCTGACAACATCTCATGCACCCAAGTATCTGCATCCCAATGATTTTTCAAGCTTAGCTAAGAAATGGAATTGAAACCTTCCGGGAAGAAATTAACCATGGAAAACTCACCTTTTTTACAGTAAAGTGATTCCTTTCATTTTCTTATTCCACTGATGTACTTCTTATGGTATTTTACATTCCTCCACATAAAAGGCATTAAACTTTTTTCCATGGTAACAGTAACCACTAGATTCCCTTAACCATAAGATGTGATTCCAATGGAGGTGGCTGAAGAGTGTCGGTACCCAACATCTCAGAATGTCAGGCTTAACTCATCGACAATTGTGGAACAAATATGCCCGAAGTGTTGAGACTACACAGGGTTCTGAACTGTGGAGGGGGAGAAACTCCAAAAGGACTATATCTGAAAACCACAGGTGATTCAGCGAAGGTGGTGGTGGACTTCATCCTTGGGAAACACCGACCTGATGTGGTGTTTCAACATTTGGTCAGTGCCAGAAAAAGATCTCCATGATGTACCACTAAACCAAGCCTTGGTATCGAGGGATGCACACAGAGAGAGAGCGTCCATGGCTTTTGCAGCTCCAGAGTTGGTCATTTGTTTACATAGAAGGTGAAAGCTCGGTATGGAAATGGAACCCTGAGCAATGGAACACGAATCTTAAAATGTACATGTACTTTAGATTTTCCGACAATGTTGAAGAATGTGAATGCGGGAGACAGAAGAAGAGTTGAAGAGAATCAGAGGAAGTTACCAGATAGCAGATAGAAGAGAGGAATTGGAAGGTCACAGAGAGTAAGACGTCAGGAGTGAGTAAGTATCTGTCTTTTAAAGGGGTCCTATAACCCTGCCTGCAGATTTAGTACCCATGGAACCCAGGACTGAACAGAGTAGAGGGTGAGCAAATGCAGCCTTCCCGGCAAAATGGACAGTTAGCACAATGCCAAGAACTTTCATTCCAAACTTTACTGATTATGGAAATTTGAGGTCTTAGATTTGCAACTTAGGGAATAAGGATGCCAAGTTCTCAAGACTGCTTCTTTTTATGAAGTGGCATTGACCAATTTTGGTGGGTTGGGAATAGCAGGGTACGACCACATCCTGTATTACCTGATGGCGCCACAGATTTCCAGATTGTGTGACACTGTCTGGGGCATCCTAAGAAGTGTAGGAGATGAAGTTAAGTTTAGAAAAAAAGTATTTGTGAAGTTCTGATGTCAGAGGGGAGTTTGTTCAGATGAGTGTGGGTTTTCCCAGGGAAAGTTTTCAGAGGAGGAGGAAAGAAATCTGGAATGAACACTATTTTTCTGGCTGAAAACTATAGTGTTCTGGCTGAACACTATTTTTCTGGAGTGAATGCTTGGACCTTTTTGCATGGGTCGAATTCAGCTCCCTGGAACTTACAGGAACGCTTTGTGTTTGTCAATAACATAAATTGGAGACACATCAGCTGCCTTTTTTTTAATAGAAGCAACTTGGCTGAAAGCATTCATATTTAGGATAGAGAATGATATTTTAAGTACAATAAAAAAGCACTTTACTTTTCCCATTTTACAGTGGTTTAACAATTTCTTCTGTACTCTGACACACAGAGAGAGACAGACACACAGCGAGAAAGACACATAGATACAGAGAGACAAAAGATTCAATTTTGGTGGAGAACATTCCTGAGCAAGTCCAGAGTTGCTGAAATTCACCCAAGTTGCAGAGGCAAAGACAGAAGCCCCGAGAGTGACAGAGCAAGAATGAAAGTGAGAGAGAGAGAGAGAGAGAGAGAGAGAGAGAGAGAGAGGCTTAATGTAGCAGGCAGGTCCAGTGCAAAGTAGGTAGAGTTATAGTGGCCCACCAGGGTGAAGAGATATATACAGAGAGACAGAGACAGTGAGTGACAGAGATACACAGAGACAGAGAAAATGAGTGATAGATAGGATAGATAGGTAGGTACTGATAAGTCAGACAGACAGAGAAACACACAGACATACCAAGGCTTAGTGTAGGCAGAGAGAAGTGAATACCAGGTCCAGTGCTGGCTCCCAACATACTTATGGATGATGATTTCTCTGTGTATTGAACTCTGTCCTGCTGCTGACATCATCTCATTCACCCAAGTGCCTGCAGTCCAATGATCCTTCAATCTAATCTAAGAAATAGAATTTAAACCTTCCTGGAAGAAGTTGACCATGGAAAACTCACCTTTTTTACACTAATATGATATGTTTCATTTTCTTAGTCCATTGATGTACTTCTTAGGGTGTTTGACATTACTCCACAAAAGGAATTAAACGGTTATCCATGGTAACACTAACTGCTATATTCCCTTAAACATAAGATGTAATTCCAATATGGGTGGCTGAAGGAGGCTTGATACCCAACATCTCAAAAGATGGAGTCAGCGTTAACTCATCGACAAATGGGAAACAAAATGCCAGAAGAGTTGAGACAACACAGGGGTCCAAAGAGTGGCGGGAAGAAACTCCCAAAGACATAAATCTGAAACCCACATGTGATTCAGCAAATGTGGTGGTGGGCATTCTCCTTGGGATACACACCGATCTGATGGCATTTTTTAACATTTGATCATTCCCAAAAAAATATCTCTGTGATGTGCGGCTCAACCAAGCTTGGTTATGGAGAGCCTCCATGGCTTTGACAGCTTCAGAGGTGGTCATTTGTTTAAGTGGAAGGGGAAAGCTTGATTTGGATACAAAATCCTGAGCAATAGAACACAAGTCTTAGAGTGTCCATGAACTTTAGATTTGCTAACATGTTTGGAGAGGGTGAGTGGGAGACACAGGAAAGAGATGAAGATGGTCATAGGAAGATACCAGATAGAAGTTAGCGGATAGCATTTGCAATTGCAAGGTGATAGAGAGAATAAGATATCAGGAGTGTGAAGGGATCTGTATTTTAAAGGGATCCTTTAACCCTGCCTGAAGATTTAGTACCCATGGAACCCTGGATTGAACAGAGTAGTGACTGAGTGAGTGCATGCTTCCAGGTGTCATGGGCAGAATCTCCCAGAGAGAGATCCTGGATGAGCAGAAAAGGAATCTGTGATCATTGAGAGACTGAATACTAATTATCAGGAGAGCAACATTTTTGGAACTCTTTGCATGGTCCCATTCAGATTGCCGAGGCAAACAGGAGTATTTTGTGTTTACCAAAAACATAAATTGGAGACACTGTGTGTGCCTCTTTATGATAGAAGCGATATGGCTAAATGCATTCACATTTTGGAATGGGATGGGTATATTTTGTCCAATAAAAATGCACCTTAAATTTGGCATTGTAGAGAGGTTTAGCATGCTCTTCCGTGCTATAAAAAAGGAGAGAGAGAGAGAGAGAGAGAGAGAGAGAGAGAGAGAGAGAGAGAGATAAGAGAGAAAGAGAAAGAGACTTTGGCTTAGTGTAGCTGGCAAACACATTACAAAGCAGGTAGAGTTATAGACTCCCCCCAGGGTGTAGAGATATATACATAGACACAGACAGTAAGAGACAGATACAATGAGACAGAGACAGAGACAGTTAGTGATAGAGAGAGTTAGAGAATGAAATGAGAGACAGAAAGACAAAGAGACAGGCCGAGGCATAGTGTAGGCAAGGATAAATGCATATCACATCCAGAGGATGCTGTCTCTGCCTAATGAACTCTGTTCTGCTGCTACATCATCTCATGCACCCAAGTACCTGCATTCCAATGATTTTTCAATCTAATCTAAGAAATGGAATTTAAAATTTCCTGGAAGAAATTAACCATGGAAAACTCACCTTTTTAAACTGTAATGTGATTTTCTTATTCCATTGATGTACTTCTTAGGGTATTTGACATTACCACAAAAAACGCATGAAACGGTTTTTCTATGGTATAAGTAACCACTAGATTCCCTGAAACATAAGGGAATAAGGGAGGTGGCTGAAAGAGGCCAGGTATCCAACATATTAATATACTTAGTCAGGCTAAACTCATTGAGAATTGGGGAACAAAAAATGCCCAAAAAGTGGAGGCAATACATGTGTCTGAATAGTGAATGGGGAGAAACTCCCAAAGGCACAAATCTGAAACCCACAGGGGATTCAGCATATGTGGTGGTGGACCTCATCCTTGGGAAACACACCGACATGATGGGGTGTTTGTACTTTTGGTCATTCCCAAAAGGATCTCTGTGATGTCCTGGTCAACCGAGCCTGGATATGGAGAGAGTTCACAGAGAGAGAGAGTCTTGATGGCTTTCACAAGTCCAGAGTCAGTCGTTCATTTGTTTACATGGAAGGGGAAAGCTCGCTATGGAGATGTAACCCTGAGCAATGGAACACAAATCTTAAATGTCCATGAACTTTAGATTATCTGACATGGTTTGAGAGGCTGAGTGGGGGAGACAGGAGAAGAGATGAAGATGGTCATAGAAAGATAACAGTAGATAGCAGATAGGAATTGCAAGGTGACCGAGAAGGATACCAGATAGCAGATAGCAGAGTGGAATTGAAAGGTGACCATTAGCAGTGGTTAGGGATCTGTCTTTTAAAGGGATCCTATAACCCTACCTGCAGAGTTAGTACCTATGGAACCTTGGACTGAACAGTGTACTGGCTGAGTGAGTGCACCCTTCCAGGTGACATGGGCAGTTAGCTCAATGCCAGGACCTTTGATTGCCAACTTCACTGATTATGGAATTTTGGGGTCTTAGATTTGCAACTTAAGGGAATAAAGATGTCAAGTTCTCAAGATTGCTTGTTTCTGATGAAGTGGCATTGACCATCTTTGGCGGGCGTTGAGAATAGTGAAATACTACTACATCCTGCATTATCTGATTGCTCCACCGATTTCCATATTGTGTGACACTGGAACTTCCTAAGCCTCAACAGCTGTCAGAAGTGTAGGAGATGAAGTTAAGTTTAGAAAAAAAAAGTATTTATGACGTTATGGGGTCAGAGAGGAGTACGGTCAGATGAGGGAGGGTTTTCCCAAGGAAAGTTCTCATAGGAGGAGGAAAGCAATCTGGAATCACTGAGAGGCTGAACATTACTTATCTGGAGTGAATCTTTGAACCTTTTAGCATGGATAACTTTCAGCTCCCTGGAACTTACAGGAATACTTTGCGTTTGCCGAAAACATTAATTGGAGACACATCAGCTGCCTTTTTAAAATAGAAGCTGTTTGGCTGAAATAATTCATATTTTGGATAGAGAAGGGTATCTTTAGGACAATAAAAAACATGCAAGTTTTGCCATTTTAGAGTTGTTTAGCAATATCTTCTGTACTCTGACAGAGAGAGAGACAGACACACAGCGAGAAAGACACATAGATACAGACAGACAATAGGTTCAGTTTTGGTGTAGAACATTCCTGAGCAAGTCCAGAGCTGCTGATTTTCACCCAAGTTGCAGAGGCAAAGAAACCCACAGGTGATTCAGCGATCGTGGTGTGGACCTCATCCTTGGGAAACACACCGACCTAATGCCATGTTTCACAGTTTGGTCAGTCTCAGAACACGATCTCTGTCATGTCCGGCTCAAACAAGCCTGGATATGTGGAACGTTCACAGAGAGAGAGCCTCCATGGCTTTCACAGCTCAAGAGTGGGTCATTTGTTTATGTGCAAGGGTAAAGCTTGCTATGGAGATGGAAACCTGAGCAATGAAACATGAACCTTAGAATGTCCATGAACTAGAAATTTTCTCACATGGTTGGAGAGGCTGAGTGGGGGGACAGAAGTGATGAAGAGGGTCATAGGAGGATGCCAGATAGCAGATAGCAGAGAGGAATTGGAAGGTGACAGCCAGAATAAGACATCAGGATTGGGTATGGATCTGTCTTTTAAACGTGTCTTATAACCGTGCCTGCAGACTTAGTAGCCATGGGTCCCTGGACTGAACAATTGCTGGTTGAATGAGTGCACCCTTCCAGATGTCATGGGCAGGTCGCCAGATGCCAGGACCTTTCATTTCCACCTTCACTGATTTTGGAAATTTGGGTTCTAGGATATGTAAATTAGGGTATAACGATCTCGAGTACCAAAGACTGCTTCTTCTTGATGAAGGGGCATTGAAGATCTTTGGTGTCCCTGAGCATAGAGGGGTACTAGCACATGCCTGGAGTACCTTGTTGCTCCACGGATTTCCAGAATGTGTGGAACTCTCTTGGCCATCCTAAGCCTCGGGAGATGCCAGCAGTGTAGGAGATGAGATTTAGTTTAGAAAAAAATATTTATGAAGACCTGATGACAGGTGGTTGCATGGTCAAATGAGGGATGGTTTTCCCAGGGAAAGGTACCAGATGAGGAGGAACATAATCTGGGATCATTGAGGGACTGAATATTATTTATCTGGAGTGAATCCTTGGACCTTCTCTCATGGGTCTCATTCAGCTACCAGGACCTTAGGAGAATACTTTGGTTTTTGCAAAAACATAAATAGTAGACAGACCAGCTGCCTTTTTTTGAGACAAACTTCTTGGCAAAAAGCATTCACATGTTTGAAAAAGGAGGGTATCTATAGGACAATAAAAAGCACCTTAATTTTCCCATTTTAGACTGGTTTAACATGCTCCACAGTACTCTGACGGAGAGAGATACACACAAGCAGCGGGAGAGACACATACAGACAGATAGACAAAAGGATCAGATTTGGTAGAGAACAGTCCTCAGTAAGTCCAGAGCTTCTGGTATTCATCCAGGTTGCAGAGGCAAAGACAGAATGCCAGAGCTTGAGTGAGAGACTGGGAGAGAGAGAGAGAAAGAGAGGTTCAGTAAGCTGGTAGGCCCAGTGCAAAGCAGGTAGAGTTGTAGAGTCCCATCAGGGTGAAGGGACATATTCAGAGAGACAGAGACAGTGAGAGAGAGAGATACACAGAGAAAGCAACAGGGAGAGTTAGAGAGTTAGAGATGATGTGTCAAACAGCAGAGAGACACACAGACATAACAAGGATTAGTGTAGGCTGAGATAAGTGAATTTGGAGGAATCTCTCTCTGCATCATGCGCTATGTCCTGCTGCTGACATAATTTGGTTCATCCAAGGACCTGCAGTCCCATGATCCTTCAATCTAATCTAAGATATGGAATTTAAACTTCCTGTAAGAAGCTACCATACAAAACACAATTTTGGTTCAGTAATGTGTGTCTTGTGATTTTCTTGGTCCATTGATACACATCTTAGGGGATATGACATTCCTCCATAAAAGCATTTGAACAGTTTTTCCATGGTAACAGTAACTGGAAGAATCCCTTAATCATATGATGTATTTCCCATGGTCTAGCCCGTAGCTTGTCATATCCCACTGCCGAAATCAGATCGTGGATGAGCAGATGGAGGCAGAAGTTCCACTGGGCTTTGGCGAACTGGAGCCTGTCCCAGAACTCGGATCCAGAGAAGGCAGATAGATGCATAATTGCCACTGGGACTCGTTGTGTTGGAAATGCCTCTGAACCTGGCTCTTGGGCCAGCAGACTGATGCAGAAATTCATCTGGGTTTGGCGTGTCTGAGCCCACTGCAGAATTCGGATCCAGGGACGGCAGATGGATCCAGAACTACCACTGTAACTCAGTGTGTTGTATGCCGATGCCGAGCTTGGATCCTGGGCTAGGATATGGATGTAGACCTATCCTTGGTCCTCGGCGTGTGGAAGCCTGATGCAGAATTGGGATCAGGCTCTCACATCACTGACGTCAGATGACTCTAATCAGTGATGATGAATGGAACCAGAAACAGCTCCTGAACTACCTGGGCCAGCGGATGGACAGAGAACTCCACTGTGCCACAGCATTTCAGAGCCCATTGCCGAACTTGGATCCTGGGCTGGCAGATAAACACACAACTGCCACTGGGTCTTGGCGTGTCATATTCTGCCGCCACACTCAGATCCTGAGCCAACATACAGATGTTAACTACCACTGGGATTGGGAGATTTGGAGTTCAACTCAGAAATTAGATCCTGTGTCGGCAGATGGAGGCAGAACTACCACTTGGCCTCGTCGTGTCAGAACCCGCCACTCAACTTGGATCCAGAGCACAGATAACTAGTGTCAGATAACTCTAAGCAGTCATGACCAATGGAACCAGAAACAGCCCCTGACCTTCATGGGCCTGTAAATGGACACAGAACTGCCACTGGGCCTCAAAGTGTTGTATACTGCCACTAAACTCTGATCCAGGGCAAGAATATGGATGCAAAACTGCCACTGGGCTTCGGTGTATCTGAACCTGCCACCAAACTCGGAGCAGGAGCAAAAATCACTGGTGTTAAATGACTCTAAGCAGTGACAGTGAATGGAACAAGAAACAGCCCCTGAACTCCATGTGCCGGTAGAAGGACACAGAACTAGCACTGGGAATTGGTGTGTAGGAGAAGGCAGTCGAACTTGGTTCAGGAGCACAGATCACTGATCTCACATGACTCTAAGAAGTGACTGCAGATGGCACCAGAAACACCCCCTGACCTCCATGGGCTTGCAGATGCAGGGAATTGCAATTGGGCCTCTGTGTGTAGGATCTCGCTGCCAAACCTGCATCCGGTGCACAGATCATTGGTGTTAGATGACTCTAAGCAATGATGACAAATGGAACCAGGAACAGCCCCTGACCTCCATGGGCCTGCAGATGGACACAGAACTGGAACTGGGCCTTGCCGTGATGGAGCCATTGCCAAACTTGGATCTGGCACACAGATAACTGGTGTCAGATGACTCTAAGCAGTGACCACGAATGGAACCAGAAAAGGTCCCTCACCTCCAATGGCTGGCAGAGGGACACAGATCTGCCACTGGGCCTTGGTGTGTAGGAGCTTGCTGTCAAACCTGCATCCGGTGCACAGATCACTGGTGTTGGATGACTCTAAGCAATGACGAAGAATGGAACCAAAAACAACCCCTGACCTCCATGGTCCTGCAGATGGACACGGGACTGCCATTGGGCCTCAGCCTGATGGAGCCATCGCCGAACTTGGATCTGGCATACAGATCACTGGTATCAGATGACTCTAAGCTGTGATGACGAATGGAACAATAAACTGCCACTGACTTCCATGGGCCTTCAGATGGACACAGAACTGTCACTGAGCTTCGTAGTGTGGGAGCCCAATTAAGAACTCAGATCCTGGGCCGGGAAATGGAATAATAACTGCCACTGGGACTCTGCGTGTAGGAGCTTGCCCCAGAACTCGGATCCAGAGCACAGATCACTGGTGATAGGTGACTTGAATCAGTGAAGACAAATGGAACGAGAAACAGAACCTGGCTTACCTGGAACAGCGGATGGATACAGAACTGCCACAGGGCCTCGCTGTTTCATATACCAACCCCGAACTCGGATACTGGGCCAGCATATGGATGTTGAACTGCTACTGGGTTTCGGCGTTTCTGAGCCCGCCACCTAACTCGGATCAGGAGCAAAGATCCCTGCTGTCAGATTACTCTAATCAGTGATGACGAATAGAACCAGAAACAGCCCCTGAATTCCATGGGCTAGCAGAGGGACACAGAATTGACAATGGGCCTCTGTGTGTAGGATCTCGCTGCCAAACGTGGATCCGGTGCACATCTGACTGGTGTTAGATGACTCTATGCAATGACGAGGAATGGAACCAGAAGCAGTCACTGACCTCCATGGGCCGGCAGGTGGACACAGAACTGCCACTGGGCCTTGGTGTGTAGGAGAACCCCTTCAAACTCGGTTCAGGAGCACAGATCACTGATGTCAGATGACTCTAAGAAGTGACGGCGAAACGAACCAGAAACAGCCCCTGAACTCCATGGGCCAGCAGATGGAAACATAATTGCAACTTGGCCTCTGTGTGTAGGATCTCCTTACCAAACTGTATCCGGTGCACAGATCACTGGTGTTAGATGACTCTAAGCAATGACGATAAATTGAACCAGAAAAAAACCCCTGATCTCCAAGGCCCAGCAGATGGACAAAGAACTGCAACTTGGCCTCGGCCTAACAGAGCCATCGCTGAACTTGGATCTGGGGCACAGATCATTCACAGATGACTCTAAGCAGTGACGACGAATGGAACCAGAAACGGACCCTGATCTCCATGGGCCGGGAGAGGGTCACATATCTGCCAATGGGCTTCGATGTGTAGGAGCTCGCTGCCAAACCTGGATCTGGTGCACAAATTACTGGTGTTCGATGACTCTAAGCAATGAAGACGAATGGATCCAGAAACATCCCCTGACCTTCATGGGCCAGCAGATGGACATAGAACTGCCACTGGGCCTCGGTGTGTAGGAGAAGAGATCACTGGTGTCATATGACTCGAATCAATGATGACAAATGGAACAGGAATCAGAACCTGTCTTACCTGTACCAGAAGATGCACATAGAACTTCCACTGGGCCTCAGTGTGTAGGATCTCGCTGTCAAACCTGGATCTGGTGCACAGATCACTGGTGTTAGATGACACTATCAATGATGATGAATGGAACCAGAAACAGCCTCTGGCTTACTTGGTCAGCAGATGGACACAGAACTGCCAATGTGCTTCAGCATTTCAGAACCCATTGCCAAACTCAGATCCTGCGCTGGCAGATAAACACAGAGCTGCTATTGGTCTCGGCATGTCTTGAGCTCATTGCTGAACTCGGATCTAGTGCCCGGATCACTGGTGTCAGATGACTCTAACCAGTGACCACAAAAGGAAGGAGAAACAACCCCTGGACTCCCTGGTCCGGCAGATGGACACACAAATGCCAATGGGCCTTGGCTTCTTGGACCCTGCTGCTGACCTCGGATCCTGGGTTGGCAGATGGACACAGAACTGCCACTGGGCTTTGGCATGTCTGAGAACTCTGTCAAACCGGGATCAGGAACATAGATCACTGGTGTCAGATGACTCTAAGCATTGAGGATGAATGGAAACAGAAACAGGCCCTGGCCTACCTGGGCCAGCGCATGGACACAGAACTGCCACTGGGCCTCGGCAATTCAGAACCCATTGCCGAAATCAGAATCTGGGCTGGAAGATAAACACAGAGCTGACACTGGGCCTCAGCATGTCAGAGCTGATTGACAAACTCTGATCCAGTGCACAGATCAGTGGTGTCAGATGACTCTAAGTAGTGAGGACAAATGGAAGCAGAAACAGCCCCTGGACTCCCTGGTCCGTCAGATGGACACAGAACTGAAAGTGGTTATTGACATCCTGGAGGCTGTTGCTGAACTCAGATCCTGGGCTGGAAGATCAACACAGAACTGCCACTGGGCCTCGGCGTGTCAGAGCTCATCGACGAAATGGGACCCAGTTCACAGATCACTGGTGTCAGATGACTCTAAGCAGTGACAATGAAAGGAAGCAGAAATGGCCCCTGACCTCATGGGCCTGCAGATGGACACAGAACTGCCACTGAGCCTCCATGTGTTGGAGCTCGCTGCCTGCCCCGGCCAGCGGGGCTCTGGTACTTCGTGGGTCAGAGGTGGACTAAGCCTGAAAATAATGGGCTAGAAAGAAGGAGCGAGACCAAGCAGGTTTTCTTGTCAAGGTCTCTTTATTGAAGTCCAAGAAGGATTTTTTAAAGATAAAGAAGAAGTGGGGGAGGAATGAGTGTTAATTGCTCTCAGGCCAGGGCAGCTGTGTGTAACCTCCTGTGATTATCTCAATCAGTATCCTAAGGAGTGGGGTGCTTGAGTAATTGGCAGTTAAGCATGGAGGTCACCAGGCTCTGTAAAGGGGACTTTTATATCTGACCAGAGCTGGCTCCTGACATCTCCCCCTTCTAGCATTATAGAATGGAGCATCTGCCTTAGGCTACGATATGGGCACCCGCAGCCAGGACCTATATGAAATTGCCATTTATATGACAGTGAGGGGTAGAGCCTCTGTCTTAGGCTATGTGATGTGCATCTGCCCCCAGAACTCAGGGGAGCTTTCATAAGGCTAGCAGCTCGAGAGCTTTTTGGAATGGGCCCTTGGGGTCAGCCTATTTCTAATCCCTTCATGGAGGGCACTACAGCTGTTGAGATTGGTCCGTGTCTGGTCTGCGGCATTACGATAATCCTGTCAATGACGTCTCCAAGGCCAAGGAAATCAATAGGTTCAATGTTTAAGGCCCGAAAAATCCAGTCCTTTAGGACTGTCGGGGTTTTCATTACAGTCAGGCAGCTCAGGATCTAGTAGCTCCAGGCGATGATAATGAACCAAAACCGGTTTTTTGAGGATGGTGTCAATCTGAGAGTTAATGAATCTGGTTAGTCTTTGAAAAGGTAGGGGTGACAATATAAGTAGTCAATCCAGTAGAACAGTCAAGGTAGGAATTAGTAATTGCCTGCAATTCCCTCAGAAAGAGGAGGGGTGGAAGAATAGCAGACCCAACTGTCCTCTATGAGGGAGTGGTTGGCTTGATGAAGGGCCTGAACAGTAGGGTTAATTAATTATGGAATAAGGTCAGCGGAGGAGGGAGGTCCTGTGGGGATAATGGTCAGGGGTCCCGCAGTCTGGAGAGGCCCCTAAGGCTAAAGCACATAAGTCAACTATCAGGAGCAAATAGGAGGGGGTGGTCGAAATAGTTGTGGAGGAGTTGGCAGCATCACCGGCTGGGTTGATGATCATCTAGGTGTAGTTGTAGATCTGATAAGGGCTTGCAGAGGCAATGGCAATTGAAGGTGAGAACACATAAGTAGCCAAAAAGACAGCATCTTTTATCTAAAATTAAGCAGAATTAGGAGGCTTCTCTGTCTCGACCGCCTCGACCAGCAAGGAAGATGCAATGCTGAGACTCTTCCTTAAGCAGTTTACTCAGGAAACTTAAACAATCTTCTGACCCCGGGGAAAGCCCGCCCTCAACTTAAATGGCTCTTGGGTAGCCAACCCCTGCAAGCCACGTGGCGAATGCCCACAGGTACACACACACACACACACACACACACACACACACACACACACACGGAAGCGAAGCCAAGTCTTGGGCTAGCAGAAAGTGGAAGCTGGTGCCATCTTTTTACCACAGAGAAAAAGCTTGTTACACAGCTCTCTACAGTTCCCCCCTTTGTTTTTGCTTAAAAATGCGACAGGCAAGAGTAGAGGTCTGATCTCTGTAATTGGAGAGAGGGGACAATGTACTGAGTCTCAAACAGGAATATGCTTCCCAGCGATCCCAGGACCAGTCTAGTGCCCTTTTTTACAGAGGCGGGGATTTTGGGGCACAACCCGGGGGGAATCAGACTTGCTCTCCTCAGGGTCAAACAGAGTGCCCCCTGAGTGCAGTACTTCGCCTCGCATTCGGTGCAAAATGCCTCTATCTCTGTAGGAGAGAAACCCAGTCTTGGGGGGACTGTCCGGCTTTGATAACCGTGAAGGCTTGAGTGATCTTGACTGCAACTCATTTTTGTGTTTTCCTGATTTGGCAAAGGCACCACAGGCAAACGAGGGAGGCCAGCACCATGAGACCTGCCACAGCCCCTAAGCCCGCCCATTCCTTTAAATGATCCATGGGGGAGTTCAACCAGGAAGTCAGGCCGCTCGCAAGGGATAGGTCTATTTGGGTGGAATTCACATGCACGATAGCCATCCTGCGTTCTCTCATGGTGTCTTCAAACTCAGATGACCAATTCTGTAATAGAAACTGAGACAATCTTTTAGACAGATTTGCTGCATGAGTGAGGTTTTGATATTGTACTGATGTGACACACAACCCAGCCAATCTCCCTTCACATCCCAGTTGGGCCAACTACCACAGAGTTCTGCAACCTGTTCTTGCACCAAATCTATACATTGATTGACAATCATTAGATATCCTTTGGTCTGTGAACTGAGCGAAGCTTGGATATCTAGGGCACTGGCAACATTGGCAGAAATGTTTTTAGAGCATTACCAGTCTGTACAGTGCCTGACAAGGCCACAGCAGAAACAGTAGTACTCACAGCATCAACGGTGATGGCCGTCACTATGGCTGCTGTAATGCCAAAATCTCTCTTTTCTCTAAACAATGTCAAGCTGCTGGGAGCTTCTACAGGCACAGGCACATACCAGGGCAAGCGAGTAACCACAGCCAAAGGGAAGGCTGTAGCATTCCAGCACAGGGCATAAAAGCATGTGGTCTGGGTGCAATTTAGCCAACTAGAATTTGCACTGCCATTGCTCATCAGCCATACAAATGGCGGCCATATGCATGCTGGGGTAGGTGAAAATGTTGTGTTATGAATAGTCATATCTCCTTTGGAGGAGGAAGGTGTGGGGGGAGGGTTACCATGGTCGTAGCCGCTATACCCACCTGTGTAGGAGAAAGTAAAAGTTCCCTGTGCCCCGCCCCCAATCATGGCCAAGGGAGACAGATCTGTACAACTCATGGCGTGCGCTCTCAATCAGGCTAATCTGCTCATCTTGGGGTAAAAAGGGCAGGTCTAAACTGCGATTGGTGGTAAAAAGGTGTGGGAAAACCCCTGCATTATACATCACCAGCATAGGTCTTGGGAACACTGACAGTATCCCCCATCTCTGCTCCGACATCCCCAGTTGACTCATCATGGGAAGGAGCAGAAGCATCACCACGTTGACACTCATGGTGTTCCTCATGTTGGATTTTCCTGATCAATTGTTCTGGCACTCACACCGGATCCTATTGGTCCTGTGTAAAAACACAAACAGAACTTTGTGCCCATGTCAGCATGGGATCAGGCCCGCGCCAGAGGCCTGTCAGAATATCCTTCCATTTAACCATCCCTTTAGCAGGGCCATGTGGATCCTGATGTCTATCAGCCACAGAACGGCCTTGAGCATCCAAATTTAAGAAATTAATAGTAAATAGGGCGAGAGATAGCCTCTCCTTAGGAGTACAGCCATGGCCTATTCCTCCTTTTTGTTTTTGCAGACATTCCTTTAACGTGCAATGGGCACGTTCAACAATGCCTTGGCCTTGAGGATTATACGGCAATCCATGGAGAAGTTGCACCTCCATGCGCTGACAGAATGAAGCAAAAGTCTGAGCTGTATAAGCTGACCCATTATCAGTTTTTAAATGTTGGGGTTTACCCCAAGCAGCCCAAACTTCCAGGCAATGAGTGACAACATTGCATGCCTTTTCTCCTGTTAGAGGCGTGGCGTGCATGACGCCTGAACAATTGTCCACAGACACATGTACATATTTTTGACTTCCAAATTCAGATATATGTGTCACATCCATTTGCCACACTCTCAAAGTTAGTAGACCTCCTGGATTCACTCCTACATTGGGTGGATGTTGAAAAATTACACATTGAGGGCAATCTAGAACTACTTGCCGAGCATGAGCTTGAGAGAGATGAAATTTCTGTTGTAGTGCCCTAGCGTTCACATGAAAGGTCCTATGAAAATCTCTTGCATTTTCCAAGGTGGAACTCAAAAATATACATTCCATTATGGTCCACTGATCGACCTTAGCATTACCTTCACTTAATGGTCCTGGCAGACCTGTATGAGCTCTTATATGTTGCACAAAGAAACAAGCTTTCCTTTGCCAAATTAAATTTTGAAGTTGTTGAAATAAAAGGCAAACTGGACTGGCACTCTTTATAGGCCCAGCGACTTCCAATGTCTTAACAGCATTAACAACATAAGCTGAACCTAAGAGTAAATTAAAGGCAAAAGACAGGCCTTAAAACTTCTAATACTATTTTTAATTCCACAATCTGAGGGGAGCCAGGTTAAAATTGGTGTAACACAGGCTTATGCCCCTTAATCATATAGGCTCCACAACCTGTCTTAGAACCATCAGTAAACACATTCGGGGCTTCCACAATTGGTTGGGATGAGATTATCCTTGGAAATACCATGGGATGTTCACTAAAAAAAAACAATAATGGATGTTTAGGATAATGATTGTCTATATCTCCATCAAATCCACACTGCAGGATGGCCCAATCATCAATTGTGGTGCAAAGAATATTAACTTGATGACTGGAATAAGGCACCACAATCATATTGGGGGCTATGCCAAAATATTGTAAGCATTGCTGGATCCCGTTTAAGGCCAATTTTGCCACCGCAGTGGGATAATACTCAATAGATTTAGCAGGAGATATTTTAGGGTATATCCATGGCAGCGGCCCTTCTTGCCAAAGCAAGCCTGTAGTTTGATAATATGTAGGAAGAATACACATAGTGATGGCTTGTCCTTCTTTACACCTCTGTAGAAAGGCACTTTGTAATCTTTCCTCTACCATCTGTAGGGCATTTCTTGCTTCGGAAGTCAATTGTCTAGGGGAATCTAGAGCCGAGTCCCCATTCAGCACATTATACAAAGGTTTCAGCTCATAATTCGGTAGCTCCAAATAACACCTAATCCAATTTATATCTCCTAATAATTTTTGGAAATCATTTAGGGTCTTCAAATTGTCCTTCCTCAATTCTAACTTTTGTGGAATAATACGGTTCTCACTAATCTTTGTTCCCAAATAGTTTACAATTTTTTTTCATTCTGAACCTTTTCAGGGCCAATAAATAGCCTTTTTCTTTCAAGCAACTTTACTAATTTTACATAGGCCTTCTCTAACATTTTTTCTCCCTTAGCAGCCAATGTGTCATCCATATAATGAAGACATCTTAAAGTAGGAAATTCCTTTCTCAGTGGTCCAATAGCCTCCCCAACATAAAGTTGACACATAGTGGGGCTATTAGCCTTTCCTTGTGGCAACACCACCCATTCAAAACTCTGATCAGGCTCTTCATGATTATAAGATGGAATGGAATGGTGAAGGCAAATCTTTCACTATCCCTGCCACAAAGGGGAATAGAGAAAAGACAATCTTTTATATCACTCACAATAATATAGCAGGATGCTGGCAAAGCAGACAATCATGGCAATCCCCGTTGTACTGGGCCCATAATCTGCATTTGATTGTTAATGGCTCTTAGGTCATGTAGCAGGCGCCATTTTCCAGACCTTTTCTTAATCACAAAAATAGGGGTGTTCCATGGAGACACTGATGGCTTAATGTGTCCCAATGACAGTTGTTCAGCCACAAGTTCTTTGGCTGCGCTCAGCTTTTCAGAGGACAGTGGCCACTGAGGAACCCACACTGGCTCCTCTGTCTTCCAAGTAATGGGAATTCCTTCCTCAGCGGCCCCTAGGTAAAACCCAAACCTTGCCTAGGATTTCTTTGTTGCGTTTGAACGGGATCCTATCTTCCTTGTAAATATTTCCCTATTCCATAAATGGGATGGTATCCCATGTTCTTCATATTTTTTTGAGAAGTAGGGGAATATTCGTTGCTCAACTTAAAACCCATGTCTTTTAGAAGATCTCTTCCCCATACGGAAACAGGAAGTTCCAAAACATAAGGCTGCATAACTACAGAATTACATTCCTCATCTTTCCACTGTAACTGTCTTGCACTCATCTCTGGAGCCTTTGCATAACCTAGCCCTTTTAGGGTTTAAGAAGAGACTTGTACGGGCCAGCCTGTAGGCCAGTCTTTCTTGGAAATAATGCTTCTATCTGCCCCCGTATCTAATAGGCCTAGGATCCTTTTTCCATCTTTATTAAGTTCCAAAACTGGTCTTTGGTCCAAATCTAGGGACAGAAAAGTCAAATTTGTTCCTGTGGATCCGAAGCCACTTTTCCCTCTTTCTTTGTCTTGTGCAGCAAAACGCTCATGCAGGCTAGGCAAAAGTATCAACTTAGCTATCCTATCTCCAGGGGAGATGGCTGTAATGCCTCTAGGGGACTCTACCATGATCTTCACCACTCCAGTGTAATCCGGATCAATCACCCCTGGGTGGACTCTAAGGCCTCTCAAAGCTGTAGAAGATCTCCCTAGAAGAATCCCAAGTGTGCCTGGTTCTAAGGGTCCGTGAAAGTCTGACTCTCTCAATTGGACCCCCATCTGGGGAGTTAATATGAGTCTAGTGGTACAACGGAGGTCCAATCCTGCTGAACCCGCAGTGGCTCTCCTTGGTCCCTTGGTTGCCAAAGGGATGGCCACTGAGTTTTGGTCCCACTGCTCTGATCCTCCATAGCCCCATGTATTCGAGGGCCCTGGGGACGGGTCCCCGTTGGCCGTTTTTTGACCTGGCATCATTGAATGCTGCATCAAGCAGCTGGCCGTTGATATCTTTGACTGATCAACATTCATCAGCCCAGTGCTTCCCCTTTTTACACTTAGGACATAGGCCAGTTTGCCTGCGGCCGAGGCCTACTTCTGAATTTGCCCCATTTCCCCTTTCTGGGCATTTTTCTTCATATGTTCTGTCTTGCCACATCTAAAGCAAGTACCAGGACTTCTCCTTTTGTTCCAGGTCAGCTGAACTACAGCAGCTGCAAGGCCAGCATTAGTCAGCGGTCCGCCGAGTTCCCTGCAGACCTTCATCCATGTCTCTACCCTTTGTTTTTATAAGGGGTGATGGCAGTTTTACACTCTTTGGTACACTGTTCTTATACCAGCTGCTATATCAGCGGCATGGCAGCGTCGGAATTCCCAAACACCCTCCCAGCAGCCTCAACCATGCGAGCAACAAAATCAGCGAAAGGGTCCATGGGTCCTTGTATTATTTTTGTAAGGTTGCCCGAGACCTCACCCTTATTAGGTATAGATTTCCAGGCTCTAATGGCAATCTGATTAATCTGATCATGCAACTGAATCGGGTATCCTGTTTGTTGATTAACAAAACGCCCTTGGCCAGGCAGCATATCTTTGTCCCAGGCTGCCGCTGGACGCCCGGCAACCCGGTTTGCTGCCACTTGCTCATCTGCAAACACACTAAGGAACACCTTCCATTCCAGGTACTGTCCTGGGCTGAGACAGGCGCAGACTAAGTTGGTCTAGTCGGTGGGCATTATACAAAGCCTGGCAAGGGACTCAACCAGAGCCACATTGAAAGATGCAGTAATGCCATAAGTCCTCACCGACTCTGCTAGGACCTTGATATTTTAACGTCTAAAGGCTCATGATATCTCTGCCCCTGTGAGTGTAAGAATACCAGGCAAGTGAGGCGCAACTCTGAGCGAACTTCCCGCCACACATGAGGGCAATGTGAGGCTCCTTCACCACCGCCTCCACCATCTCCTTCCATCATATTGTAAGGAAGTGGCGCAGACGGGGACTCGGCTGGGGTTTCCCTTTCATTTTCTCACTGTTAGCTTTCTCAGATCGCTCCTCTTGAAGGGAGTCAAGAGTGGCCTGTCCATGTTCAACTGCCTCACTGCATCTCTTGTCCTCCAGGCAGCCTCTCACTAATCTCCGGACAGAATGGACACCTGGCTTCAGCGTCCCCTGTTCCCAAGGAAATCTAGGTCCCTTCCCAATTTTTCCCATGAAGGGACTGTAAGCTGTCCAGTGTTTGCAAACCAGGGTGCTATTATTTCCACCTGCTCTAAAAAAATTATCTAGAGTGCTTCGTTTCAGTTTTAAGCCCTTCGAGTGAAGCAACTCATTTAGGTCCACAAAAATTGGGTTCGAGATCGACGTGCCCGTATTTAGCACAGAACAAAATTTTTTCCCCCTTTTATCTTTATCTACGGAGAAAGGAAAACTTTATCACCGTTCTAGTCGTGGTCCATAGATTTCCCCCCTTTCTCTTTACCTACAGAGAAAGGAAACTTTATCACCGCTCTAGTCTCGGTCCATAGATTCCGCCCTCTTCACGGGACCTTGAATTGTATCCCTCTTACCTGGGACTTACCAGTGCACTGCCCTGGCTGCAGAAGGTTCTCAGTCTCTTCAGAGGAGGAATTCCCCGTAGGGGCCACCACTTGTCGCGACCGCCTCGACCAGCAAGGAAGATACAACGCTGAGACTCTTCCTTAAGCAGTTTACTCAGGAAAATTAAAACAATCTTCTGACACCAGGGAAAGCCAGCCCTCAACTTAAATGGCTCTTGGGTAGCCAACCCCAGCAAGCCATGTGGCTAATGCCCACAGGTACTCACACAAGGAAACGAAGCCAAGTCTCGGGCTAGCAGAAAGCAGTAGCCGACGCCATCTTTTTACCACAGAGAGCAAGCTTGTCACGCAGCTTTCTACACTTCTCAGGGGCTTCCCTGGTTGGATTATATAGTTTTAAAAGGTGTTCAGGCAACCATCTAGCATTATTGGCCTGAGTATCAAAAATACATGCATGTCCTTTTCCTCAAATGAGGACTGGATCTGGTCCATGCCATTTGTGAGTTAGGGGATCTTTCCATAAGGCCCGAGCACAGTTTTGAGCCGTTGATGGATGCCAGAGGCGATCCGTGGCTGATATTCATTAAAGTGCTTATCGAAGCAGCTAGCACACAGGAAATCCAGAGTTACACTTAGGTAGCCGTACTTAACTATTGCCACCAGAGTGATTCCCAATGGGACCAAATCATTCTGCAACATGCTGAGGCTCATCGGGCCACTTGTACTGGTGCCACTGTTCATCGTGTCAAAGGTTTCGAATGGGTCTCATTAGCAGATGCATTTTCACTGCAGTTTGGGAAACTGTGATTCAGTAAGAGCACAGCCATTACAGTCATCTATGGAAGCTCACAAGCCAAGTTTTGGTAATTTGCTGCCTTCAATAGTCAAGACTGACAAAGACAGTCAATAAATATGATAATTCCAGTTTTCAACATTTCCCAAAATTCAACATACTATGGAGAGTGCAAGCAGCTTCTAATGTGTAATTGCATCAGCCAAGGTACTTTACCCTTAAAACAGGTGGTGATGGGTATTATTTTTGTCTTCCACATTGCTGATGTCAATTTGTCCCTCTACTGTAAACACACACACACACACACACACACACACACACACACACACACACGGATGTTCTGGCTGATAATGCAAGTAGCTCTGTGATCAGCTAAGTGACATTTTCCTCCAGTGTTTCAAGTGTTATTTTTATCTAGTACTTGTATAACTGAAAGAAGTCACCGTCATGTTTACAAAAATACACCATAATGACACAGAGAAGTAAGGTGAGCAGTGCCTCGGGAGTTAGTAAGGATATCATTAATAAGACTCCAATAACTAAAAGTCTGTAAGCGAACTGCCTCTGGTCCCTTTTTCTATGAGCAATCTATCAAGTTAGAGGATGAATTTCTGGGTCTTCTAAAATGACCCATGGACATGTTCTTGACAAAAAGGCGAAAAACTGAATCAAGGCCTTATATTTTGCTCAAACTACTCTTTCCCAAAAGGAAGAGTTTGATATCCTTAGACAACTTTTGTCCCATTATTATGGAACAGAATGAGTGGGACTTACCAGGGAATCAGTCACTCATGAGCTGTGAGATCTTTTCCCAGACCAACGTCCTTTGCAATCCATCGAGCAGAATTCAAGGTTTTCCTTGGGGGTCTCCGTTCGGCGAAGAGTCCGTACCTCAAGCCGCATGTTTGTGTACCACCTGCCCCGGCCAGTGGGGCTCTGGTAATTCGTGTGTCAGAGGTTGACTAAGCCTGAAAATAATGGGTGAGAAAGAAGGAGCGAGACCAAACAGACTTTCTTGTCAAGGTCTCTTTATTGAAGTCCAACAAGGAGTTTTTAAAGAGAAAGGAGGAAGCAGAGAAAGAGGAAGTGGGGGAGGAATGAGTGTTAATTGCTCTCAGGCCAGGGCAGGTGTCTGGAGCCTCCTGTAGTTATCACGAGCACTAACCTAAGGGGTGGGGTGCTTGACTAATTGGCAGTAAAGCATGGAGGTCGCCAGGCTCTGTAAAGGGGACTTTTATTTCTGACCAGAGCTGGCTCATGACAGCTACCGAACTGGGATAATCAGCCAGCATGTGGATGCACAACTGCCACTGGGCCTCGGCGTGTAGGAGCTCGCACCAGAGCTCAGATCCAGAGCACAGATCACTGGTGTCAGATGACTCTAAGCAGTGACAAAGAGTGGAACAGGAACCAGAACCTGCCTTACCTGGATCGGTGGATGGACATAGATCTGCCACTGGTAGTCTGCGTGTAGGAGCCCGTAGCCTAACTTGGATCCAAAGCACAGATTACTGGTGTCAGATGACTCAAGGCAATTACAATGAATGGAACTGGAATCGGCCCCTGGACTACCTGGGCCAGCAGATGGACACAGAACTGCCACTGGGCCTGGGTGTGTCAAAACCGGCCATTGAACTTGGAACAGAATCACAGATCACTGGTGTCAGATGACTCTAAGCAGTGTCAATGAATGGAACCAGAAACAGCCCCTGACCTACTTGGGACAGTGGATGGACACAGAAATGCCACTGTGCCTCAGCAGTTCAGAACCCGTTGCCGAACTCAGATTCTCTGCTGGAAGAGAAACACAGAGCTGCCACTGGACCTCGGCATGTCAGAACTCGAACTTGGATCCAGTGCACAGATCACAGGTGTAGTTGACTCGAATCAGTGAAGACACATGGAACTGGAAAAAGAACCTTCCTTACCTGGCACGGCGGGTGGATACAGAACTGACACCAGGTCTCAAAGTCTCATATACCACCACCAAACTTGGATCCTGGGGCAGCATATGGATGCAGAACTGCCACTGGGCTTCGGCGTGTCCGACCCCACCACCTAACTCAGAACACTGGTGTCAGATGACTCTAAGCAGTGACGGCGAATTGAACAAGAAACAACCCCTGAAATTCATGGGCCGGCAGATGGACAGAGAACTGCTACTGGGCCTCGGTGTGTAGGGGAATGCCATAGAACTCAGTTCAGGAGCACAGATCACTGATGTCATATGACTCTAAGAAGTGACGGTGAATGGAACCAGAAACAGCGCCTGTACACCAAGGGCCTGTAGATGGACACAGAACTGCCACTGGGGTTTGTAGTGTGGGGGTGCAATCAGAACTCAGATTCTGGGCCAGCAGATTAAATAATTGCTGCCAGTGGGACTCTGCAAGTAGGAGCTCACTCCGGAACTCGGATCCAGAGTACAGATCACTGGTGTCAGATGACTCGAATCAGTGAAGACTAATGGAACTGGAAACAGAACCTGGCTTACCTGGCAAGGTGGATGGATACAGAACTGACACTGTGCCTTGGTGTGTCATATACCACTGCAGAACTGGGATTCTGGGCCAGTATATGAATGCAGAACTGCCACTGGCCTTCGGCGTGTCCAAGCCTGCCACCTAACTTGATTCAGAAGCAAAGATCACTGCTGTCAGATGATGGTGAGCAGTGACTGTGAATGGAACCAGAAACAGCCCCTGAACCCCATGGGCCAGAAGATGGACAAAGAAATGCCACTGGGCTTGGTCGTGTCAGAGCCCCATGCAGAACTCAATCCAGGCACGGCAAATGAATGCAGAACTGCTACTGGCCCTCTGTGTATCATATACCACCGCCGAACTCGGATCCTTCGCCGGCATATGGATGCAGAACTGCCACAGGGCCTGAGCATTACAAAGCCCACTGTGGAACTCGGATCCTGGTCAAGCATATGGATGCAGAACTCACACCCGGGCTAGGTGTGTTGGAGCTAGCTGTTGAACTCAGATCCTGGTCCAGCATATGGTGCTGAACTGCCGCTGGGCCTCGGCATGTAGGAGCTCTCCCCCGAACTTGGATCCTGAGCACAGATCACTGGTGTCAGATGAATACTAGCAATGACGATGAATGGAACTGGAAACAGAACCTGCCTTACCTGGGCCGGAGGATGGACACAGATCTGCCACTGGGACTTGCCATATCATATCCAACCTCTGCATCGGATCCTAGGCCAGCTTATGGATGGAGAACTACCACTGGGACTCAGTGAGCAGGAGTCTGCCTCCAAAATCGGATCCTGTGTAGGCAGATGGACGCAGAACTATCACTTCGCCTCGGCGTTTAGGAGCCTGCCCCCGAACTTGTATCCAGAGCACAGATTACTGCTGTCAGATGTCTCTACACATTGACCATCAATGGACCAGAAACAGTTCCTGACCTCCATGGGCCTGCAAATGGACACAGAACTGCCACTGGGCCATGATGTGTAGGAGCTCACTGCCAAACCTAGATCCAGTGCACAGACCACTGGTGTTAAATGACTCTAAGCAGTGATGACAAATGGAAACAGAAACAGCCCCAGGACTCCCTGTCTGGCTGATGGACAGAGAACTTCCACTGGGACTCAGCGTGTCATATTCTGGTACAGCACTCAGATCCTGGGCCTGCAGATGGACTCAGAACTGCCACTGGGCTTTGTTGTGTGGGAGACCACCACAGAACATGGATACAGAGATGGCAGATAGATGCAGAATTGCCTATTGGCCTTGGCATGTCAGAGCCGGCCACTGAACTTGGATCCGGGCCAGCAGTTTGATGCAGAAATGCCACTGGGGTTTGGCTTGTCAGAGCCCACCACAGAACTTGCATCCAGGGACTGCAGATGGATGAAGAATTGACACTGGGCATAGTAGGTTTGGAGTCAGCCTCTGATGATGCTGTCTCAGCCACATGCACTCTGTCCTGCTTCCAACATCATTTGGTGCACCCAAGTACCTGCAGTCCAATGATCCTTCAATCTAATCTAAGATATCGAATTTAAACCTTCCTGGAAATAGCTACCATGCAAGACTCAATTTTAATTCAGTTATGTGTGTCTTTTCATTTTCTTAGTTCATTGATGAACAACCTGTGTTATATGACATTCCTCCACAAAAGCATTTGAACAGTTTTTCCAAGGTAACAGTAACCGGAAGGATGCCTAAATCATGAGTTGTAATTCCTATGGGTGAGGCCTAAGAAGGCTTGGTACTCCCAATCTCAGAACTCAGAGTCAGCTTTAACTCATGGGCAAGGGCAAAACAAAAGGCCTGAACATTCAAGTTGACACAGAATACTTAAAATCAGAGGGACAAATCTGCCGAAGCCATAATTCTGAAAACAAAAAAGATTCAGTGAATGTGGGGTTGGACCTCATCCTTGGGATACACACCAACCTGAAGCGGTGTCTCACCACTTGGTCAGTCCAAGAAAATGATCTCTGCGGATTCCCACTCATCCAAGCATGGGGCATGAAGAGATGTCACAGGGAGAGACCCTCTCTGGTATTTACATCACCACTGTTGGTATTTTGTTTAAGGGAAGGGGAAAGACCATTATGGAAACAGAACAATGAACAATCAAACACCAACCTTAGAAAGTCCATGAACCAAGGATTTCTGACAGGGTTGGGTAGTGGAATTAGGGGAGACAGGAGATGATACGAAGAGGGTCAGAGGATGACCAGGGAGTAGATGGCAGAGAGGAAATGGAAAGTGAGAGGGGGAAAGAGAGAGACAGAGAGAGAGAAAGAATAAGAGAGCATGAATGAGTCAGGATGCTCTGCAATGAACAGAGTACTGCCTGAGTGAGTGCATCATGCCAGCTTCCTTGACCAGGCCATTCTGATGCCTGGAACTTTCATTCTCACTTTCCTTGAATACTGAATATTGTGGTGTTAGACTTGGCAATTCAGGGAATAAAGATATTGAGTTCTCAAGACTGCATGCTGGTGAATCAGTGGCACTGAACATAATTAGTGGACCAGAGAATGTTGTGGTATTACTAAATCCTTGAGCATCTGGTTGCTCCTTTCTATTGAAGGGCATGTAGCACTCACTCGGGCCTCCAAGAACTCACCAGATATCAGCAGTGTAGGAGATGAGTTTAAGTTTAGAAAAGAAAATATTTCTGAAATCCTGGTATCACAGGGGTGAATGATCAGATAAGGGAGTGGATCTGGAGAGAGAGATCACAGATTAGGAGGAAAGTAATCTGTGATCACTGAGAGGCTGAATACTCTTTATATGGAGTGCAACTTTGTACCTGTTTGCATGGGTCCCATTCAGCTTCCTGGAACTTACATGAATCCTTTGTGTTTGCCAAAAACGTAAATTGTAGACATATCAGCTACCTCTTTATGATATAAGCGATTTGGCTGAAAGCATTCTCATTTTGGAATGGGAAGGGTACCTTTTGGACAATAAAAAAGCACTTTAATTTTGCCATTTTAGTGTGATTTTTCATACTTTTCAGTAATCGGACAGAGAGACAGACAGACACATGCACACACACACACACACACACACACACACACACACACACACACTCACAGAGACACATATGCAAACAGACAGATAAAAGCACAGTTAAGATGGATACCAGTCCAGATCAATTACAGGTGCATGTATTCACCCAAGGTGCAGAGGCAAGCACAGAGGAAGAGAGAGAGAGAGAGAGAGAGAGAGAGAGAGAGAGAGAGAGAGAGAGACTTAGGCTTATTTGCAGACAGGAACATTACTAAGCAGGTAGAATGATAAACTACCACCCAGCGTGTATATTCATGTATAGAGAGACCCAGACAGTGAGAGAAAGAGATACACAGAGACAGAGACAGTGAGTTATAAAGTTCGAGGTACAGAATGAAATGACAGACAGACAGACAGACAGACAGACAGACAGATAGACAGACAGACAGACACACAAACAGGCCAAGCTTAGTGTAGGCTGAGATATTTTCATATCAGTTCAGGAGTCAGGCTTCGAACTTATTAATCGAGGATCCTGTCTCTGCTTAATGAACTCTGCCATGATGATGACAGCATTTTGTTCTCCTAAGTATCTTCATTCCAATGATCTATCAATCTTATCTAGGAAATGGAATTAAAACCTTCCTGGAAGAAGCTGAAAATGGAAAACGCACCTTTTTTACAGTAATGTGATTCATTTTCTTAGTCTGTTGATGCACTTCTTATGGTATATGACATTCATACACAAATAGGGATTGAACGGTTGTTCCACGGTTAACAGTAATCGCTACATTCTCTTAAAGATAAGATGGACTACCAATGGAGATTGCTGAATGTACCTAACCTGAAGTACCTGCTGTTTAATGATCTTTCAATCTAAACTAAGAAATGGAATTTAAACCTTCCTGGAAGAAGCTAATCATGGAAAACTCATTGTTTTTACAGTAATGTGATTCGTTTCCTTTTCTTATTTCATTGTTGTATTTCTGAGGGTATTTGACATTCCTCCACAAAAGGTATCAAATGGTTTTTCCACGGTTACTGTAACTGTCAGATTCCCTTAGAAATAAAATGTAATTTCAATGGAGATGGCTGAAAGAGGCTTGCTACCCAACATCTCAGGAGAGGATGTCAGGCTTACATCATGGACAATTGTGTAACAAAAAATACCCAGTTGAGGAGACACAGGGGTATGAACAGTGGAGGGAAGAAACTCCCGAAGGCATAAATCTGAAACCCACAGGTGATTCGGTGATCGTGGTGAGGACCTCATCCTTGGGAACCACACCGACCTAATCGCGTTTTTCACTGTTTGGTTATTGCCAGAAAAACATCTCTTCGATGTCCCACTCAATCAAGGGTGGGTACGGAGCATGTTCAGAGCGAGAGAGCCTCCATTGCTTTCACAGCTCAAGAGTGGGTCATTTGTTTAGGTGGAAGGGGAAAGTTTGATATGGAGACAGAACCCTGAGCAATGGAACATGAATATTAGAATATGCATGAACTTTAGATTTTCTGACATGTTTGGAGGAATGAATTGGGGAGACAGGAGTAGAGAAGAAAAGGGTCAGAGGAAGATACCAGAGAGAGCAGATAGCAGAGACGAATTGGAAGGTGACAGAGAGAATAATGCATTAGGTGTCGGAAGGGATCTGTCTGTCAAAGGGTCCTATAACCCTGCCTGCAGACTTGTTACCCATGGAACCCTGGACTGAACAGATTGCTGGCAGAGGGAGTGCACCCATGCAGGTATCATAGGCACGTAGATGCCAGGACCTTTCATTACCAACTTCATTTATTGTGGATATTGGGGTCTTAGACTTGGAAAGTTTGGGAATAACAATTTCGAGATCTCAAGGCTGCCTCTTTTTGAGGAAATGGCCTTGACCAACTTTGGAAGTCCTGAGAATAGTGGGGTACTAACAGATCCTGGAGTACCTGGTTGCTCCATGGATTTCCAGAATGTGTGGCCTTGTCTTAGGCATCCTAAGCCTCTTTAGATGTCAGCAGTGTAAGAGATGAGGTTAAGTGTAGAAAACAAAATATTTCTTAAGTCCTGATGACATAGAGGTGCATGGTCAAATGAGGTAGTGTTTTTCCAGAGAAAAGTACCAGATGAGGAGGAGAGGAAACTGGGATCAATGAGGGAATGAATACTATTCATCTGGAGTGAATATATGGACATTTTTGCATGGGTCCCATTTAGTTCACTGGCACTTACATGAAAACTTTGGGTTTGGAAAAAAATTGGAGACAAATCAGCTGCCTTTTTTGATACAAACAACTTGGCTGAAAGCATTAACATGTATGAAAAAGAAGGGTATCAATAGGACAATAAAAATCACATTAATTTTGCCATTTTAGTGTGATTTAGCATGCTCTTCAGTACTCTGACAGAGAGACAAAAACACATAGCAAGGGAGACATATACAGAAAGATATACAGATTTGGTAGAGAACAGTCCTGAGCATGTCCAGAGCTGCTGCTATTCATCCAGGTTGCAGAGACATAGGCAGAATTCAAGAGAGTGAGCCTGAGACTTGGAGAGAGAGAGAGGGGAACGGAGGGAGGGAGGGAGGGAAAGAGAGAAAGAGAGAGAGAGAGAGAGAGAGAGAGAGAGAGAGAGAGCAAAAGAGGCTCTGTTAGCAGGCAGGACCAGTGCAATGCAGGTAGTGTTGTACCAGTACACCAGGGTGAAGAGATATACACAGTGAGACTGTGACAGTGAGTGATAGAGAGTTAGAGATGAAAATTCAAACAAACAGACAGAGACACACACAGACAACCATGACTTAGAGTAGGATGAGATGTGTGAATACCAGGTCCACGTGTCGGTCCTATCATACTCAAGAATAGTGCTTTCTGCCTCATGAACTCTGTCCTGCTTATAACATCATTTGGTGCACCCAAGTACCTGCAGTCCAATGATCCTTCAATCTAATCTAAGATATCGAATTTAAACCTTCCTGGAAGCTACCATGCAATATTTAATTTTGGTTCAGTTATGTGTGTCTTTTCATTTTCTTAGTGCATTGATGCACAACCTGGGTAATATGACATTCCTCCATATATGCGTTTGTACAGTTTTTCCAAGGTAACAGTAACCGGAAGGATGCTTTAATCATAAGATGTATTTCCCATGGGCGAGGCCTAAGAAGATTGGTACTCCCAATCTCAGAACTCAGAGTCAGCTTGAACTCATGACCACGGGCAAAACAAAAGGCCTGTACATTCAAGTTGACACAGAATACTTAAAATTGGAGAGACAAAACTGGCATAGTTATAATGCTGAAAACAAATGATTCAGCTAATATGGTATTCGACCTCATCTTTGGGATACAAAACGTTCTGAAAGGGTGTCTGCCCATTAGGTCAGTCCGAAAAAATGATCTCTGTAGTTTCCTGCTCACCGTAGCATGGGCATACGTAGCATGGAGAGAGATCACAGAGAGAGACCCTCCTTGGCTTTCACAGCAGTAGTGTTGGTCTTTTGTTTACATTGAAAGGGGAAAGTAGGAAATGAAAACTGAAAACTGAGCAATGGAACACCTAATTGGAAAGTCCAAGAACCGAGGATTTCAGACAGGCAAGGAGATGTTGATTGGGGGAGACAAGAGAAGGGACTAAGGGGGTCAGTGGAATAGCGAAAAACAGAGAGCAGAGAGGAAGTGGAAGTTGAGATGGACAGGGAGACAGAGAGAGAGAGAGAGAGAGAGAGAGAGAGAGAGAGAGAGAGAGAGAGAGGTCCTATAAACCTGCTTGCAGACTTAGTAACCATTGAACCTGGACTGAGCAGAGTACTGCCTGAGTGAGTGCATCATGCCAAATGCCTTTGACAGACCAACCTGATTCCTGCACATTTCATTCCCATTTCTGTAAATAATGAATGATGGGGTGTTAGAAATGGCAATTTAGTTAATGAGGCTCTCGAGTTATAGAGACAGCATCCTGCTGAAGTAGGATATTGACCATCATTGGCGACCTGAGATTGTTTTCGTACTACCACATCCTAGAGTATCTGTTTCTTTCTTCCTTGGACAGGAAAGGGAGCATTCGGGCCTCCTAGACCTTGCCAGATGTCAGCACTGTAGGAGATGAGGTTAAGTTTAGAAGAGAAAATGTTTCTGAATTTCTGGTATCAGAGGGGTGAGTGGTCAGATAAAGGAGTCTTTCCCGAAAGAGGGATCCCTGATGAGGAGGAAAGGAATCTGGGATCATTGATAGGCTGAATACTATTTATCTGTGGTGCATCTATTTGGACCTGTTTGCATGTGTCCAATTCAGCTCCCTGGAACTTACTTGAATATTTTTGGTACACCAAAAACATAAATTGGAGACACCTCAGCTGCCTCTTTATGATAGAAGTGTGCTCTTCAGTACATGAACTGAGAGTCAGACACACACACACACACACACACACACACACACACACACACACACAGAGAGAGAGAGAGAGAGAGAGAGAGAGAGAGAGAGAGAGAGATACAAACATACAGGTAAATGGTCAAGGCCAGTTAAGGTGGATAGCAGAGCAGAACAAGTACAGCCACAGGTATACAACCACGGTGCAGAGCCAAATACAGAGGGCAAGACAGAGAGTGTAAGAGAGAGAAGGAGACAGAGGACTTTGCATTACTATATAATGCAGGAACTCTGCAAGAATGAAGAATTATAGACTCAGACTTAGTGTGTACAGACATATACATAGACACAAACAGTGAGAGACAGAATTACACAGAGACAGATATTGTGAGTGATAGAGAATGAATTGACAGACAGACACACACACACACACACAAACAGGCAAAGGCTTATTGTAGTTTAGGATAAGTGCATACCACTTCCAGAGGCAGGCTCAAAATATACTTATGGAGGATGCTGCCTTTCCCTTATGAACTCTGGAGACAATACAGAGGTAAGAAGAGTGTACGGAAGAAACTCCCAAAGGCATAAATCTGAAACCCACAGATCGATAATGGTGATAACCTCATCCTTGGGAAACACGGACCTAATGGGGTGTTTCACTGTTTAGTCAGTCTCAGAACAAGATCTCTGCGATGTCCCGCTCAACCAACCCTGGCTATGGAGGCAAAACTGCAACTGGGACTCAGCATGTCAGAACCCGCCTCCATACTCGGATCCTGGGCAAGCATTTGGGTGCAGAATTGCCAATGGGCCATGACGTGCCACAGCCAGCTGCCAAACCCGGATCAGGAGCAAATATCACTGGTATCAGATGACTCTAAGCAGTGACAACAAATGGAACCAGAAACATCCCCTGGCCTTCCTGGGACAATTGATGGACACAGAATTGCCACGGGACCTCGGCTTGTTGGATCCCGACGAAGAAATCAGATCCTTAGTGGATAGATGGTGGCAGAACTGCCACTTCTCTTTGGCGTGCCAGAGACCATCCCAGAACTCGGATACAGAGAAGGCAGATAGATTCAGAATTGCCACTGGGCCTCGACGTGTCGGAAACGCCTCTGAACTTGCATCTTGAGCCAGCAGATTGAGGCAGAAATGCAACTGGGCTTTGGTATGTCACAGCCCACCACATAACTCGGATGAAGGTATGACAGATGGATGCAGAACTACCACTGTGCCTCAATGTGTCGTATACCGCCTCTGAACACGGATTCTGGGCCAGCTTTTGGATGTGGAACTACCACTGGGCCTCGGTGTAGCAGAGCCTGCTGCCGAATTGGGATCAGGCACTATAATCACTGGTGTCAGATGACTCTAATCAGTGATTATGAATGGAACTGGAAACAGACCCTGGTCTACCTGGGCCAGCGGATGGACACAGAATTGCCACTGGTACTATTCATTTTGGAGCTCACTGACTCTAATTCTGGGCTGGCAGATGGAGGAAGAACTACCACTTGGCCTCAGCTTGTTGGAGCCTGCCGCCGAGCTTGGATCCATAGCACAGATCACTGGTGTCAGATGACTCTAAGCAGTGATGACAAATGGAAGCAGAAACAGCCCCTGGACTCCCTGGACCGGCAGGTGGACACAGAACTGCCAGGGGGCGTTAGCATCTCAGAGCCTGCTGCAGAACTCGGATCCGGTCTGGCAGATGGACACGGAATTGCCACTGGTCCTTGGCATGACAGAGAACGCTGTTGAATTTGGATAAGTCACATAAATCACTGGTGTCAGATGACTCTAAGCAATGGCACTGAATGGAAGCAGAAATGGCCCCTGATGTCATGGGCCTGCAGATGGACAGAGAACTGCCACTGTGCGACAGTGTGTAAGAGCTTGCTTCCAAACCTGCATCTGGTACACGTACCATTGTGGTTAGATGACTCTAAGCCATGATGACAAATTGACCAGAAACAGACCCTGGCCTCCATGGACCCGTAGATGGACACAGAACTGCCACTAGGTTTTTGTTGTGTAGGAGCCCAAGGCAGGACTCCGATCCTAAGCCGGCAGATGAAACAATAATTGCCACTTGGACTTACATGTAGGAGCTCGCCCCAGAACTCAGATCCAGAGCACAGATCACTGGTGTCAGATGACTCTAATCTGTGTCAACAAATGGAACTAGAAACATCCCCTGGACACCTGGGCCAGCAGAGGATACAGAATTGCCACTGGGCCTTGCTATGTAGGATCTTGCAGCCAAACTTGGATCCCATGTAAGGTCACTGTTGTCAGATGACTATAACCAGTTATGACAATGGGAAGCAGAAAAAGCCCCTGGAATCCCAGGCCCCGCAGATGGACACAGAAATGCCAATGGGACTTGGCCTTTTGTAGCCAGTTGCTGAACTCGGATCCTGTTTTGGCAGGTGGACACAGAACTTCCACTGGGCCTTGGCGTGTCAGAGAATGCCGTCGAACTCAGATTAGATCATTGGTGTCAAATGATTCTAAGCAGTGACAATGAATGTAACCAGAAACATCCCCTGGCACCCCTGAGCCAGTGCATGGACACAGAACTGCCGCTGTGCCTCGGTATTTTAGAACCCATTGCAAACTCAGATACTGTGCTGGCAGATAAACACAGAACAGCCACAGGGCCTTGGCGTGTCATATACCCCTGCCGAACTGGGATCATGGGCCAGGATATGGATGCAGAACTGCCACTGGGCCTCGGTGTGTCTAAGACCTCCACCGAATCAGGAGCAAAGATCACTGGTGTCAGATGACTCTAAGCAGTGATGACGATTGGAACCAAAAACATCACCTTGCCTACCTGGGCCAGCAGATGAACAAAGATATGCCACTGGGCAACAGTTTGTAGGATCTCGCTGCCCAAACTGTATCCAGTGCACAGATCATTGCTGTCAGATGACTCTAAGAATTGATAATGAATGAAACAGAAACAGCCCCTGACCTCCATGGGCCTGCAAATGTACCCAGAACTACCACTGGGCCTTGGCGTTTTGGAGGCTGCTGGCAAACTCAGATCCTGGGCCACCATATGGATTCAGAACTGCCACTGGGCAACGGCGTATCTGAGCCCGCAACAGTATCTGGAGCTTGCCCCAGAACTTGGATCAGGAGCAAATATCACTGGTGTCAGATGACTCTAAGCAGTGATGACGAATGGAACTAGAAACAGCACCTGACCTCCATGGCCTGCTAGATGAACACAGAACTGCAACTTGGCCTCGGTGTGTCGGCTCTCACTGCCAAACCTGGATCCTGTGCACAGATCACCGGTGTTAGATGACTCTAAGCAATTACGATGAATGGTACCAGAAACAGCACTTGACGTCCTAGGGGCTGTAGATGGACACGAGACTCCCATTGGGCCTCGGCGTGTCATATACCGACAACAATCTCGGATCCTGGGCCACCATATAGATGCAGAACTGCCACTAGGCCTCGACCTGTAGGAACTTGCCCCAGAACTTGGATCCATATCATAGATCACTGTTGTTAGATGACTCTAAATAGTTTCGACGAATGGAACAAGAAACAGCCTCTGGACTCCTTGTGCAGGCAAATGGATGCAGATTTGCCACCGACCTTCGAAGTGTAGGAGCTCGCCCCCGAACTCAGAACGAGAGCACAAATCATTGGTGCTAGATGACTCTAAGCTATGAGGATGAATGGAACTAGAAACAGCCCCTGACCTCCAAGGTTCTGCAGATGGACCCTGGACCCCCACTGGGCCTCAGTGTGTCACATTCCGCCACCAAACTTGGATCCTGGGCCAGCATATGGATGCAGAACTACTAATGGGGCTCGGCATGTCCAAGGCCTCCACCGAACTTGGATCAGGAGCAAAGATAACTGGTGTCTGATGACTGGAAGCAGTGATGACAAATGGAACCAGAAACATCACCTGGCCTACCTGGGCCAGCCGATTTACAAACCACAGCCACTGAGCCTGTTGACATGTAGGAGCTCACTCCAGAACTTGGATCCAGAGCACAGATCACTGTTGCCAGATCACTCTAAATAGTGACGATGAATGGGACCAGAAAGAGGCCATGGAATCCCTGTGCAGGCAGATGGATGCAGAACTGCTACTGGGATTGGATGTGTCGGAGGTTGGCCCCTAACTCAGATCCAGAGCACAGATCACTGGTGTCAGATGACCCTAAGTGTAGGGGAAGCTGTAGCCACTCCTACTTAGGGGCTGGCTAAAGGTGTGCCTGACCTCGCTTGTGAGGGCATGGTCAGGGTGATGTAGTGTGACTGCGTTTTCTCTTTCGCTTTCTCTTTTGGGCTTGTGTACAGACTACTGCCATGCTGGCTGGCTAGGTCACTCTGTAAGTAAGGCTTTTCCCTATTAAATATCCTTATATTTCTACCTGACTCCGTATTGGTAATTTCCCACTATATCTGGTTGTCAGAAGCCGGATATTGGAAACCTATACCCCATTTGGGACAGGCTGTGGGTTCCATCAGGCCCGGAAAGCACCCTCTCTCCACAGGCGTTCCCGGCTAGCAGCCGACCCACTGCAGCTGAGCTGCTCAGAACCATCCACCCAGCTTGGAGACAGTTTCTAGCTGCCTAGAGTGGAGGTAGGACTCGGCTTTCAGCAGAGGCTTCCCCTGGCCACTGCTGCAGAAAGCCTCATCTGCTTCAGTGGTTGCGTCCACAACACCGTATACTCTCTAAGATAAGCACAGCCACTTTTGTGACCTCTCTCCACTGCTGACCGACTGCTGCCAAATGCCTCGGACTCAGTGAACACCTGTGCCACCCACTGGTCAAAGATAGTTACCTCATCTGGAGTAGAAATCAGGGAAAATTATGGCGGAATATTTATCATTTGCTAAAATTGGTAATATTTTTACTTATTACGTGAATTCTCTGTTTGAGGAGGATGCTAATCTGCCAATTACCAGCCTATATGCCGTAATGGCAGTTAGCTTGCTGGTACAAATAGTATTACTAAACAGAGGACTCAGGAATAGGGATAAGGATAACCTCAAGACCTACTTACAGGAAATAACAGCTTTACGCAGTGAGGTTTTGGAGAACAGATTAGGTCAGACCACAATTGTGCAGCAAGTGTGTTAAGGGCCATGGGCCCTAAACTATGGGGTTTAAAGCCCATCTTTGTAAGTTTCTAATGACCTTTAAAGTTTGAGGCTCAAAGCCCAACCCTGTGAGCCTCATGTGACCCATAATTAGATACGTTTGGCCAAGTGGGACTGCTAACGACTGCTATTCCGAGAAAAGGCGTCCAGCCTTTCTGCCTTATGTTTCGAAGATTCCGAAAGAATGTCCCAGCCCCAGCAAATACCAGATGTTCCTTGTGCTATTCCCCCGCTTGCCTAATTTCCTTGTTGCAGGGCTATATAAGCCCACACTGAGCCCCAATAAATCGAGGCCTTGACAATGCACAGATGGACTCTGGTCCCCTCTTTTGTGCCGCTTGGTCTCCTTCCTTTCTCTCACCCATGACTCTTTCAGGCAGCGCCCCTTCGGAACCCTGAATGACTGGACTCGCAGGATGGGCACAAGTGGAACAGAAATTGGATGACAAGCTTGTCTCTGTGTCCAATACGCTAAAGACAGAGCTGTCTGTTACCGAAGATGAGATGAAGCATATTTATGCCATGTCTGAGACCTGTGATGAGCTAAAAAATATCTGTAACCAACTAGAAACTCAGATAAGCAATGTTACCCAGAAATTAGATGCAAAGGTGCAAGATACCCACGATAGGGTTGAAGAATTGGACAATGCCATTCAAACAATTATTGAAGCATCCAAGGTAACAGATCACAAATTTGAGTCTAGATTTGAATGTTTGGAAGATAATTTACAGTACAGGGCTGACAGATTACATACGTCCATACGGTCGATTGCTGAGGACTCAAAATCAGCAAATCATGACCTCGAATCTAGACTCCAATACCTAGAAGGCAGTTTCCATGCCATCCAGATGTTGCCTAAGGATGATCTATTAAAGACCTAGAAAAACATGTAGATGGACAGTTAGAGCAATTTACAGATTCACTAACGTCTTTGGAATCTTTTATGATTAAGGAGATGGAAACTTTTCAAAAGGATATCATTACAAGGCTTAAAGATCATTGGGATGCTTCAAAAGCAGAATCACTCCAATCCCAGGCACCTACTCCACCCAGGTATCGTGACTATTCTTCTAAGGTTGTTACTCATACAACATTAGTGTACCCATCTACCATGGTAGAAAAGCCAGCTTCTAAGAAACACCCTCATGGATGGATGGCTTATGAATGGCAACTATACAGCTGAAAGATCTTAAGAATATTAAAGAATATTAAAGTTGTCTCATATGGTCTCCATAGCCCATACATAAAACAGCTATTACAATAAAGGGCAACCTTTAACAGGGTGACACCCACAGATTGGGAACGATTAGTAGCAGCTGTACTTGAGAATTCATGCCAAATCCAGTGGAAGGCATTAGTAAGGGAAGAGGCCAAGCTCCTTGAGCATCAGGGCATAAAGGAAGGTTTTGAAGCCCCTCTAGATAAGCTTCTTTGTCAGGGTATTTATGCTGACCCACAGGTTCAGGCTGAATATGATGACAATATACTGTCTCTATGCAGGAAAGCAGCATTAAATGCTTGGGATAAGGTTCATGAGCCAGGACAATGCCTAGAAGCTTATACCAGAATAGAACAGGGACCTACAGAACAGTTCCAGGACTTCTTACAAAGGTTAACTAGGGCAGTAGAATTACAGGTAACAGATCCAGAAACAAGACAATCAATTATATATGCAATAGCTTATGAAAATGCAAACCCAATATGCAAAAGAATACTTTTGCCTTTAAAGATCAGATCAGCTCCACTGGAAGAATGGGTTTGTATGCAGCCAACATTGATTATAATGTACAAGACACTGGAGCTTGTGTAGGAGAAGCCATTTCAAAAGGTTTAAAAAGGCAACAAGAAATTAAAAGTTCTAGAGGTGAGGATGTAAGGGCTTGGCAAGGAGAAGCACCTTACAGGGTTCAACATAGGTACCAAGAGGCTAGTGGTTAAAACTAATATGAACCAGAACTTTGGGTAGGAAGAGCCTTCCCCTGGAGAAAATGAAGGCACCTGGAACCTAGATATTTCAACTGTGGTTAAAATGGGACATACTAAGAGAAATTGTAGACAAACGAATTCTAAAAATGCCTCATATGGAAGGCCACTGCCTTCTGGATTGTGTAGAAGATGTGGTAAGGGCAGACACTGGACCAATGAATGTAGATCGACCAGGGACTTACAAGGAAACCCATTAAGTCAGGAAACCCTGAGCCCCCACATCGAGAAAGGTCAGGTCATTCCCAGTAGCAGTGGAAGACAATCTCTCACAGGACCAATAGATAGTTCTTTGCCTATTTTGAAAAATGATACTGCTCTCGATGGTAATTTGAATAGTGATGAAGAATCAAGTGTGAATGGACAAAATGAGAAACGCATATTTTGGCAAGCTTCTATTAATGATAAAAGGCCTCAGTTGAAAGTGAAAATTAATAATAAAGTTATTTCTGGCTTAGTAGACACTGGAACGGATATAACTATTATTACTCAAAAGTCCTGGCCTCAGAAATGGCCTCTTAGGGAGGCAAATGTACAATTTTTAGGAATTGGAACTCTATCTCGAGTTCGACAGAGTGTTAACTCAGTGGTCTGCATTGGACCGGAAGGACAGAAAGGGATACTGAAACCATACTTGGCAGATATAGCTATAAATCTCTGGGGTCGTGGTCTCTTACAGCAATGGAATACTCAGGTTCCTCCAGTGTCAGATACAAATTAAGTACAATCTTTAGATAGTAGAAAACATCTGGTAAGATGCTATGGAAAACAGTTACCAACCATCCATGCTGTACAGAAACTAGGTACAAATGATGGACCTTCAGAGGAGCCAAAGGCCCTGCCATTGAAGTGGCTTACAGATGAACCAGTTTGGGTAGGACAATGGACTATGACCTCTGAGAAGCTAGAGGGTTTAGAAAAGTTAGTACAGGAACAGCTAGATGCTGGACATATAGAGGAATCTACCAGTCCTTGGAATTCTCCTGTATTTGTTATCAAAAAGAAGTCAGGAAATTGGAGAATGCTGACAGACCTGAGAGCTATAAATAAGGTAATTCAACCAATGTGCTCTCTGCAACCTGGAATGCCATTACCTTCCTTAATCCCTAAAGGATGGCCTATCATAGTCATTGATCTAAAAGACTGTTTCTTCACAATACCGTTACAGGAAAATGATAGAGAAAAATTTGCATTTACTGTACCAACTCTTAATAATTCACAGCCAGTTAGGTGATATCAGTGGAGAGTTTTGCCACAAGGAATGCTAAATAGTGCTACTTTGTGTCAGCACTTTGTACAGCAACCTTTGGAAATAATTCGTAAGAAAATTTCACAATCTCTTGTTTATCATTACATCGATGACATTCTTTTATCAGATTCTAATAAGGAAACCTTGGAATGTATGTCTGAAATGGTGAAGAAAGTTCTGCCTCATTGGGGGTTACAGATTGCCCCAGAAAAGATACAAAGAGGAGATTCTATTAACTATTTAGGTTACAAGACAGACTTACAAAGAATCAGTTCTCAAAAGGTACAAATTATGAGAGATTGGTATCAAACTATTAATTCTCTTTAGAAATTATTAGGGGAAATTTGTCAATTACATACGATAATAGGTGTAGAAGGACATGACCTAGAGCTGTTTAAAGTGGCCCTTAAAGGTGATAAGAACCTAAACAGTCCAAGAATATTAACTGCTGAGGCAGAAAAAGAGTTACAATGGGTAGAAAAAGGAATATTGAATGCAAACGAATATCGGATGAACCTTGATTTAGACTGAATTCTGGTTATCTTGCCGTCCAGAGAATACCCTTCTGGAATTCTGATGCAAAGGGAAGACACTATATTGGAATGGATATTTCTGCCACATGAATAGAATGAAAAGTTAAAGACATATATAGAAAAGATTTCTGATTTGATTTTAAAGGGTAAATTAAGACTTTGTCTGCTGACTGGAAAAGATCCAGCAGACAATAAAGCAGGTTATAAAGCAGGTGAGGTAAGTAAAGTAGTTCAAAGTCCATATACATCTGTACAGATGGCAGAATTATATGCAATTTTCATGGTACTTATGGATTTTACAGAACCTCTTAATATAGTTACTGATTCCCAATATGCAGAGAGAGTCGTGTTACACATTGAAACTGAAGAATTCGTTCCTGATAATACGGAATTAATTTCTCTGCTTTTAGAATTACAGGAATCTATCAGAAACAGAAGTAATCCTATATATATTACACATATCAGATCCCATATGAGTCTGCCTGGCCCACTAGCAAAAGGCAATGATGAGATTGATCGTTTATTAATTGGAAGTGTGATAGAAGCCTCAGAATTTCATAAGAAACATCATGTAAATAGCAAAGGTTTGAAAAAGGACTTCTCTATTAGTTGGCAACAAGCCAAGGAGATAGTGAAAAAGTGTCCTACTTGTTCCTTTTATAATCAAACTCTATTGCCAGCAGGTTGTAATCCTAAGGGCATTTGGAGAAATGAGGTTTGGCAGATGGATGTCTTTCACTTTGCAGAGTTTGGAAATTTGAAATATGTGTATCATGCTATAGACACATTCTCAGGGTTCCAATGGGCTAATGTTGTTAACTCTGAAAAAGCTGATTCTGTTATTATACACCTGCTAGAGGTGATGGCAGTTATGGGTATACCTGCACATATAAAAACTGACAATGCTCCAGCATATGTCTCTACAAAATTGGAACAATTTTTCAAATATTATAACATAAAGCATGTTACCGATATACCACACAATCCTACAGGACAAGCAGTGGTTGTGAGATCTAACAGAATACTTAAGGAGATGCTCAACAAATAAGCTTGGAAGACTAAACCCCCCAAACATAGGCTGCATAAAGCTTTATTAACACTAAAATTTCTTAATGCCAATGAAAACGGACAAACAGCTGCAGAAAGACACTGGACTACGGAAAAAAAACTGCTGAACTCAATCAGCCGGTATACTTCAAAGATGTACTAACCTCTGTATGGAAACCAGGACATGTGTTACGTTGGGGTAGGGGTTTTGCATTGGTTTCTACAGTAGAAGAAAAACTTTGGATACCATCAAAGTTGATCAAGATTCGAGTGGAAAAGGAAAAACCCCTCGACGAGGACAAATGACAGGTACTAAATAGAAACCCCCCAAAGGAAAGGGAAGTGTTTTAATTTTATCTTCACAGGAAAACTCATCTCAAGAAGTCAAAGGACACTGCATGGGTAGACACTTGGGAAGAAAAGGTAGCTATAACCATCAAACAAAAGGAATGTGCCATATGGTAAACTTTACAGCTGTCTCTCAAAAAACTCTATTTCTCTATTTCTTAGTCCCTATTCAATTAAACCAATGCTGGATTTAGAGATGGATTTGGCTTTCCTCCTCTAAAATTCAAGCACTTTTTTTAAGTAAGCTTTAGTGTTTCTCTATTGTATCAAGAAGCCAATTTATGTAATACAGAATAAAAGAAGAATTTGGGGACTGTCTTTGTCTTTTCTTGGATCTTTCTCTCAATGTGTACACCCTCTCATAATTGTTATGCTCTCATGGTTGCATTCCCTAGCATGTGTACATACACAAGCAAACATTTCTTTGCTAACTATTTATGTTTGAATCCCACACAGCCAATGAAGACCTGCCTGACAGCAATCCATGGACACCCTGGAAAGAAAATGGGCCACACCTCCTCGACTACACTGGATCCAACTTGCTCCATTTCAACTGACACTCCGGCCAAAGCTTCGGATACTGACTTCAATCAAGTTGAGGATTTCAAGTGAGATCTTCTATCAAGAGAATCCCATCTGAAATGGACTGGATACAATCCATTCAAGACTTTTATTACACTAATATTTTCTACCTTCAGGAGCCCACATGACTATCATCATCCCATTTCAGCAGGAAGTAACTTGGAGAATGCTACGCCCCCTTTCCCCATTGTTGTCACTTAGGATAGTGTATATACCTAGTTAGGGATAGCTTCCTATTGTTTATGGTTGGGATTGGAACGAGGCGTTCAGGCTTGGATACCTCTGTGTCATATCATGCCATTGAACTCAGATCATGATCACAGATGGCTGGTTTCAGATGACTCTAAGCAGTGATGATGACTGCAACTGTAAACAGAACCTGTTTTACCTGGGCCGGCAGAGGACACAGATCTGCCACTTGACCTTGGCATGAGGGAGACATCGCAGAACTTGGATCTGGCATACCGATCACTGGTGTCAGATGACTCTAAGCAGTGACGATGAATGGAACCAGAAATATCCCCTGGACACCTGGGCCAGCAGAGGACACAGAATTGCAGTGGCCCTTGCTGTGTAGGATCTTGCTGCCAAACCTGGATCCCATGTAAGGTCACTGGTGTCAGATGACTCTAACCAGAGATGACAACGGAAAGCAGAAACAGCCCCTGGACTCCTGGGTCCAGCAGATGGACACATAAATGACAATGGGCCTGGGTGTTTCATAGCCTGTTGCTGAACTCGGATCCTGGCCTGGCAGATGGACACAGAACTGCCATTGGTCCTCGGCATGTTGTATAATGCTGCCGAACTCAGATCCTGTGCCAGCATATGAATGCTGAACTCCCAATAGGCCACGGCATGACCAAGGCTTCCACCGAACTTGGATCAGGAGCAAAGATCATTGGTGTAAGATGACTAAACAGTGACGACGTTGGAAACAGAAACATCACCTGGCCTACCTGGGCCAGCGCATGTACAAAGAACTTCCACTGGGACTCTTGACATGTAGGAGCTTGGCCCAGAACTCGGATCCAGAGCACAGATCACTATTGCTATATGACTCTAAATGGTCACAATGAATGTGACCAGAAACAACCCCTGGACTCCCTGTGCAGGCAGATGGATGCAGAACTGCCACTGGGCTTTGACGTGTAAGAGCTCGCCCCCGAACTCGGATCCAGAGCACAGATCACTGTTGTCAGATGACTCTAAGCATTGACAACAAAAGGAGGTAGAAACAGGCCCTGGTCTACCTGAACCAGCAGATGGACACAGAGCTGCCACTGTGCCTCGATGTTTTAGAAACCGTTTCAAAACTCAGATTTTGGGCTGACAGATAATCACCGAGCTGCAACGGGGCCTCGGCATGTCAGAGCTCATTGCTGAACTCTGATCCAGTGCATAGATCAATGGTGTCAGAAGACTCTAAGCAATGAGGACAAATGGAAGCAGAAACAGCCCCTGAACTACCTGGTCTGGCAGATAGACACAGAACTGGTACCAGGCCATGGTAATTGGAGCCTGTTGCTGAACTCAGATCCTTGGATGTCAGATGGACACAGAACTGCCTTGGGCCTCAGCGTGTTCAAGGCCTCCACCAAACTCATAGAAGGAGCAAAGATCAATGGTGGCAGATGACTGTAAGCAGTGACAACTAATGGAACTGGAAACAGAACCTGGTTTTCCTGGGCCGGCGGATGGACAGAGAACTGCCACTGTGACTTGGTGTGTCGTATACTGCCGCCAAACTCAGATCCTGTTTCATCACATGGATGCAGTAATGCCACTGGGCCTCAGCGTGTTCAAGGTCTCCACCGAACTTGGATCATGCACATAGATCACTGGAGTCAGATAACTCTAAGCAATGACGAGGAATGGAACCAGAAACAGCCTTTGGCCTAAATGGGCCAGCGGATGAACATAGAACTGCCACTGTGACTCGGCGTTTCAGACCCTTTGACAAACTCAGATCCTGGGCTGGCAGACAAGCACACAGCTGCCACTGTGCTTTGGCTTGTCGTAGCTCATTGCAAAAATCAGATCCAGTGCATAGATCACTGGTGTCAGATGACTCTGATCACTGATGATACATGGATGCAGAAACAGCCCCTGAACTCCCTGGTCCGGCAGATGTACACAGAACTGCCAATGGACCTTGGAGTGTTGTAGAATGCTGTCAAACTCGGATCATGCACACAGATTACTGGTGTCAGATGAATCTAAGCACTAATGATGAATGGTACTGGAAACACAACCTGACTTACCTGGGCCAGCAGAGGACACAGAACTGAGACTGGGCCTCGGCATGAAGGAGCCATCGCAGAACTTGGATCATGCACATAGATCACTGGTTTCAGATGACTCTAAGTAGAGACAACGAATGGAATGAGAAACATCGCCTGGCCACCTGGGCCAGCAAAGGACACAGAATTGCCACTGGGCCTTGCTCTGTAGGATATCATTGCCAAACCTGGATTCCGGTGCACAGATCACTGTTGTCAGATGACTAACCAGTGATGACAACAGGGAGAAGAAATAGCCCCTAGTCCGGCAGATTGACACAGAAATGCCAATAGGTCTTGGCATTTTATAGCCTGTTGCTGAACTCGGATCCAGGGCTGGCAGTTCCATTGGTGGGTCCTCTCATACTCAAGGAGTATGCTGTCTCTGCCTCATGAATCTACTTTGCTTCTGACATCATATTTTGCACCCAAGTACCTCAGTCCAATAATCCTTCAATCTAATCTAAGATATGGAATTTAAACCTTCCTGGTAGAAGCTATCAAGCTAAACTCAAATTTCATTCACTAATGTGTTTCTATTCATTTTCTTAGTCCATTAATGCACAACCTGGGGAATAGGACATTCCTGCTTAAAAGCATTTGAACAGTTTATCCAAGGTAACAGTAAACGGAAGGATGCCTCAATCATAAAATGTATTTCCAATGGGCTAGGCCGAAGAAGGCTTAGTACACCCAATCCACAAACTCAGAGTCAGCTTGAACTCATGTGCAAAGGCAGAACAAAATGCCTGAACATTCAAGTCGACACAAAATACCTATTTTTGGAGGGGAGAAACTACCAAAGGCATAATCCTGAAAACAAAAATGATTCAGCGAATGTGGTGTTGGACCTCATCCTTAGAAATACCACCAACCTGAAGTGGTGTCTCACAGTTTGGTCAGTCCATGAGAATGATCTATGCATATTCCCATTCATCAAAGCATGGGCATGGTGAGAGGTCAAACAGAGAGACCCTCCATGGCATTCTCAGCAATAGTATTTGTTTTTTGTGTATGTTCAAGGGGAAAGCACGAAATTGAAACTGAACACTGAGCAATGGAAAATGTACCTATGAAATTCCATGAACGAAAGATTTCAGTCAGGGAGGGATAGCGAAGGTTGGTAAGAGAAGAGAAGAGACGAAGTGTTTCAGACAAATAGCAAAGAGCAGAAAGCAAATAGGAAATGGAAGGGGAGATGGCGAGAGAGAGAAGGAGAGAGATGGAGAGAAAGAAAGAGAAAGGACAGACAGAGTAACAGAGCATAAGTGGGTCGAGATCTGTGTTTTGACCGGGTCTTATAAGGCGGCCTGCAGACTTAGTAACCCTGAAAGCCTGACTGAACAGAGTACTGCCTGAGTGAGTGCAACATGCCAGGTGAGTTGGACAGTTCAGGCTGATGACTGCACCTTTCCTTCCTACTTTTGCTGAATACTGATTGCTGGGGTGTTAGAAATGGCAATTTAAGGAATAAGGATATCGAGTTCTCTAGATTGCATCCTGCTGAAGTAGGGCATTGACCAACATTGGGAAGCTGAGAATGTTGTGTTACTAACACATCATGAAGTATCTGTTTGTTCCTTCTTTGGACAGGCCAAGTAGCACTCATTTGGGTCTCCTAGACTTCAAGAGATGTCAGCAGTATAGAAGATGAATGTAAGTTTGGAAACAAATGTGTATCTGAACACCTCGTATCAGAGCGATGATAGGAGAGATGATGGAGTGATTCACGAGAGAATCCAGATGATGAAGAAAGGAATCCAGTATCATAGAGAGGCTCAATGCAAATTTTTCTGGAGTGCATCTTCGGACATCTTTAAATGGGTCCCATGCACCTCCCTGAAACTTAAAGGAATATTTTGGGTTTGCCAAAAACATAAATTGGAGACCCATCAGCTGCCTCTTTATGAGAGAAGCGACTAGGCTGAAAGCATACTCATTTTGGAATTGGAAGGGTATCTTTTGGACAATAAAAAAGCACCTTAATTTTGCCATTGTAGAGAGGTTTAGCATGCTCTTCAGTACTCAGAGACAGATAGATATACAAACACACACACCCAAACACAGACACTCATACACACACTCACACACAAACACACACACACAAACAGAGAGAGAGAGAGAGAGAGAGAGAGAGAGAGAGAGAGAGAGAAGAACACATACAAACATATAAAAGCTCAGTTTAGGTGGAGACCCGTCCAGAACAGGTACAGCTTCAGGTATTCACTCAGGTTGCAGAGGCAATTACAGAGGACTAGACAGAGAGAGAAACGGAGACTTTGGCTTAGGGTAGCAGGCAAACATATTGCAAAAGTGTTAGAATTATAGACTCAAACCCAGTCTGTAATACATATACAGAGAGAAACAGACAGTGAGAGACAGAGATACACAGAGACAGAAACAGAGACATTGAGTGCTAGAGAGCAAGTTAGAGAATGAAATGACAGAGGGACCCAGAGACAGTCCAAGGCTTAATGTAGGCTTAGATAAGTGCATTATAAATCCAGAGGGTGGTTATCAACATACTCCTTGAGGAAGCTGTCTCTGCCTAATGAAATAAGTAGTACTGCTGACATCATCTCTTGCACCCAAGAAGAGTCAGTCACATGATCTTTCAATCTAATTTAATAAATGGAAGTTAAACCTTCCTGGTTGCATCTCACCATGGAAAACTCACCTTTTTTACAGTAATGTGATTCCTTTCATTCTCTTAGTCCATCGATGTACTTCTTAGGGTATTTAATATTGCTCCACAAAATGGCATTGAACAGTTTTTCCACGGTAACAGTAGCAGCTACATTACCTCAAACATAAGATGCCCGAAACATTGAGACGACACAGGGGTCCAATCAGTGGAGGGAAGAAACTCCCAAAGTTGTAAGTCTGAAAGCCAAAGGAGATTCAGCGAATACGGTCATGGACCACATACTTGGGAAACACTCCGTCCCCTTTGGGTGTTTCACTATTTGGTCATCGATGTCGGATCATGCGCACAGATCACTGGTGTCAGATGACTCTAAGCAGTGACAATGAATGTAACCAGAAACATTCCCTGGCCACCTGGGCCAGCAGATGAACCAAGAACTGCCACTGGACATTGGTGTGTAGGATCTCGCTGCCAAAATTGGTTCGAGGGCACAGATCTTTGGTGTTAGATAACTCTAAGCAATGAGGATGAATGGAAATAGAAACAGATCCTGACCTCGATGGGACTGCCGATGGATGCAGAACTGTCACTGGACCTCGGAATTTAGAGGCTGCTGACAAACTCGGATCCTGGGCTACTATATGGATTCTGAACTGCCACTGGGCTTCAGCGAATCCCAGCCCGCAGCTGAACTCGGATAAGGAGCAAAGATCACTGGTGTTAGATGACTCTAAGAAGTGACAGTGAATGGAAGCAGAAACAGCCCCAGACCTCCATGGGCTGGCAGATGAACACAGCACTGCCACTGGGCTTCGGTGGGTAGGATCTCACTGGCAAACCTGATCCCGTGCACAGATCACTGCTGTTATATGACTCTTAGCAATGATGTTGAATGGAACCAGAAACAGTGCCTGACCTCCATGGGCCTGCAGATGGACACTGGAATCCTACTGGGCCTCTCTGTGTCATATCGGGCCAACAAACTCTGATCCTGGATACAGAACCGCCACTGGGTCTCTTGACAGGTAGGAACTCACTCCAGATCTGGGTTCCAGAGCACAGACGCTGTTGTCAGATGACTGTAATAGTGACGATGAATGGGAACAGAAACAGCTCCTGGACTCCCTGTGCAGGGAGATGGATGCAGAACTGCCACTGGGCTTCGACGTGTAGGAGCTCATCCTCGAACTCCTATCCAGAGCACAGATTACTGGAGTCAGATGACTCTAATCAGTGACAACAAATTGAAGCAGAAACTGACCCTGGCCTAACTGGGCCAGCGGATGGACACAGAACTTCCACTGTGCCTCGGTATTTTAGCCTGTTGCTGAATTCGGTTCCTGGGCTGGCAGATGGACACAGAATTACTACTGGGCCTTGGCGTATAAGAGAATGCCGTGGAACTCATATCAGGTACACAGATGATTGGTGCCAAATGACTCTAAGCAGTCATGATAAATGTAACCAGATATATCCCCTGGCCCACCTGTGCCAGCGGATTGACACAGAACTGCCCCTGTGCCTCTGTATTTTAGAAACCATTGCCAAACTCAGATCCTGTGCAGGCAGATAACACAGAGCAGCCCCTATGCCTTGGCAGAACCGGATCAGGAGCAAAGATCAATCTTGTCAGATGACTCTAAGCAGAGATGACAAATGGAACTGGAAACAGAACCTGGCAAGTCCAGTGCTGCTGCTATCCATCCAGGTAGCAGAGGCAAAGACAGAAAACCAGAGAGTTTGAGAGACTGGGAGAGAGAGAGAGAGAGAGAGAGAGAGAGAGAGAGAGAGAGAGCCTAAGCGAGTCATGATCTGTCTTTTAACAAGGTCCTTAAAAACTGCTTGCAGGCTTAGTAACCATGGAAGCCTGGATTGAGAGAAGACTGCCTGAGTGAGTGCATCAAGCCAGGTGGCATGGAAAGGCCAGCCAAATACCTGCACCTTTCATTCCCACTTTCCCTGAACAATGAATGTTGGAGTTTTAGGAATGGCAATATAGGGAATAAGGAGTTCTCAAGATGGCAATCTGCTGAATTCGGGCATTGAAAATCATTGGGGACCTGAGAATGTTGCGGTATCACCAAATCCTGGAATATCTGTTTGTTCCTTTCTTGGACAGGCCAGATAGCACTCACTCGGGTCTCCTAGAACTCAACAGACATCAGCAGTGTAGGAGATAAAGTTAAGTTTAGAAACAAAATTGTTTCTGAAGTCCTGGAATCAGAGCAGTTGTAGGACAGAGGATGGGGTGATTCCCGAAAGAGAGATACCAGATGATGAAGAAAGGAATCTGGGATCATAGAAAGGCTGAATTATATTTTTCTGGAGTGCATCTTTGGACCTGTTTTCATGGGTCCCATTCAGCATCCTCGAGCTTGTTTTCTCATTGTAGAGAGGTTTGTCATGCTCATCAGTATACAACCAGACAGAAAGATACACACACACACACACACACAAACACACACACACACACACACACACACACACACACACACACACACACAGAGAGAGAGAGAGAGAGAGAGAGAGAGAGAGAGAGAGAGGAACACATACAAACAGACAGATAAAGCTGAGTTTAGGTGTAGATCAGTCCAGAACAAGTACAGCTTCAGGTATTCACACAGGGTGTAGGGGCAAAAACAGAGGAATAAACAGAGATAGAGACAGAGACTTGGCTTAGGGAATCAGGCAAACACATTGCAAAGCAGGTAGAATGATATATTCCTACCCAGGTTGTAGAGACATATACAGAGAGACACATACAGTGAGAGACAGAGAAACACAGAGACAGAAACAGAGACAGAGACACTGAGTGCTAGAGAGAGAGTTAGATAATGAAATGGCAGACAGACACACAGACAGTCCATGGCTTAATGTAGGCTTGGATAAGTGCATTATACATCCAGACTCTGGCTACCAACATACTCATGGAAGAAGCTGTCTCTGCCTAATGAACTCAGTCCTGCTGCTGACATCATCTCTTGCACCCAAGTAGAGGCAGTCACATGATCTTTTGATCTAATATACAAAATGGGACTTAAACCTTCTGAAGAAGCTAACCATGGAAAACTCACCTTTTTCACAGTAATGTGATTCCTTTCGTTCTCTTAGTCCATTTATGTACTTCTTAGGTTGTTTGATTTTGCTCCACAAAATGCCATTGAACAGTTTTTCCACGGTAACAGTAGCAGCTAGATTCCCTTAAACCTAAGATGCACTTCCAGTGGGGGTGGCTGAAGGACACTCGGCACCCAACATCTCAGAATACAGAGTCAGTGTCTTAACTCAGTGACAATTGTGGAACAAAAAATGTGGAAAAATTGATATGACACATGGGTACAAACAGGGGAGTTAAGAAACTCCCAATGTTGTAAGTCTGACACCCACAGGTGATTCAGCTAATTGGGTGGTGGACCTCTTCCTTGGAAAACACACTGCCTTCTTGGGGTGTTTCAGCATTTCGTCAGCTCCAGAAAATATCTCTGCGATGTCCCGATGCCTGGGTATGAAGATTTCACAGAGAGAGCCTCCATGGCTTTCACAGCTCCTGATTTGGTCATTTGATTACATGGAAGTGGAAAGCTCGCTATGGAGAAGGAACCCTGAGCAATGGAACAGGAATTTTAGAATGTCCCTGAACTTTAGATATTCTGACATGGTTGGAGAGGGTGAGAGGGGGAGACAGGAGAAGAGATGAAGAGGTTCCAAGGAAGATAGAAGAGAGAAGGTAGCAGAGAGGACTTTGAAGTTAACAGAGAGAATAATACATTTGTCTTGGATAGTGATCTGTGTTTTAAAGGGTACTATAACACTGCTGGCAGACTTATTAACCTTGGAACCCTGGACTGAACAGGGTTCTGAACTCAACTCACACTGCCTGTGTGAGTGCATCATGCCAGGTGCCTTGGACAGGCCAGCCTGATGGCTTCAACTTTCAATCCTACTCTTTGCTACTTTCACAGAACTGCCACTTGTCTTTGGCGTGACAGAGTCAGTCCCAGAACTTGGATCCATAGAAGGCAGATAGATGCAGAATTGCCACTGGGCCTCGACGCGTCGGAAACGCCTCTGAACTTGCATCTTGGGCCAGCAGATTGAGGCAGAAATGAAACTGGGCTTTAGCGTGTCAGAGCCCACAGCATAACTTGGGTCCAGGAAAGGAAGATGGATGCAGAACTGTCACTGGGCCTCGTAGTGTTCGATCCTGGAACTGAACTTGGCTCCTGGGCCAGAGGAGTGAAGGAGAAATGCAACAATGATTTGGCGTGTTGGAGCCCACCACATAACTCGGATGCAGGGATGGCAGATGGATGCAGAACTGCCAATGCGCCTCAATGTCTCGTATACCACCTCTGAACTGAGATTCTCGGCCAGCTTTTGGATGTGGAACTACCCCTTAGCCTCGGTGTATTGGAGCCTGCTTCCGAATTGGGATCAGGGGCTATGATCACTGGTGTCAGATGACTCTAATCAGTGGTTATGAATGGAACTGGAAACAGCCCCTGGTCTACCTGGCCAAGCAGATGGTCACAGAACCACCATTGGGACTTGTCATTTTGGAGCTCATTGACGAACTCTGATACTGGGCTGGCAGATGGAGGTAGAACTACCACTTGGCCTCAGCTTGTTGGAGCCTTCCGCAGAACTTGGATCCATAGCACAGATCACTAGTGTCAGATGACTCTAAGCAGTGACGACCAATGCAACGAAAAACAGCCAATGACCTCCATGGGCCTGCAGATGTACACAGAACTGCCACTGCACATTGGCGTGACATATAATGCCGCCGAACTTGGTTCCTGGGCCTGCATGTGGAGGCAGAATTGCCACTGGGCTTTGGCGTGTAGAAGCCCAATGCAGAACACGAATCCAGGCACGACAGATGGATGCAGAGCTGACATTTGGCTTTGGCGTGTCGTACACCTCTGCCAAACTCGGATACTGGGCCAGCATATGGATGCAGAACTGCCACTGGGCCTTGGCATGTCAAATCTCACCACCGAACTCGGATCCTGGGACCTCAGATGAAACCATAACTGCCACTGGGATTCTGTGTGTAGGAACTCGGCCTGGCATTCGGATCCAGAGCACAGATCACTGTTGTAAGATGACTCTAATCAGTGAAGACAAATGGAACTGCAAAAAAGAACCTTGCTTACCTGGGCCAGCAGATGCACACGGAATTGCCACTGAGCCTTGGCAAGTGGGAGATCGCCATCGAAATAGGATTAGGCCCACAGATCACTGGAGTCAGATGACTCTGAGCAGTGACGATGAATAGAACCAGAAACAGCCCCTCGACTACCTGGGCCAGCAGATGAAAACAGAACTGCCACTGTGCCTCGGTATTTCAGAACCTTTTGCTGAAATAAGATCCTGGGCTGGAATATCAACACAGAGCTTCCACTGGGCCTCTGCCTGTCAGAGCTCATTGACAATCTGGGATCAAGTGTCCTGATCACTCGTGTCAGATGACTCTAAGCAGTGACGAGAAATGGAAGCATAAACAGCTCCTGGACTCCCTGGTCCAGCAGATGGATACCGAACTGCCAGGGGGCCTTAGCATCTCAGAGCCTGTTGCTGAACTTGGATCCTGGGCCAGCATATGGATGCAGAATTGCCAATGTGCCTTGGCATGTTCAAGGCCTCCACCGAACTTAGATCAGGTGCAAAGATCATTGTTGTCAGATTACTCTAAACAGTGACCGACGAATGGAACCAGAGACATCACCTGGCCTACCTGAGCCAGCAGATGTACACAGAAGTTCCAATGGGTGACGTTGTGTAGAATCTCACTGCCAAAACTGGATCCACTGCACAAATCATTGGTGTTAGATGACTCTAAGCAATGATGACAAATGGAACCAAAACAGCCCCTGAGCTCCATGGCCTGGCAGATGAATACAGAACTGCCACTGGGCTTTGGTGTGTAGGATCACACTGTCAAACCTGGATCCGGTACACAGATCACTGGTGTCAGATGATTCAAACCAGTGACAACAACGAGAAACAATAACAGCCCCTGGACTCGCAGGTGGGGCGGATGAACAGAGAAATGCCAATGGGCCATGGCATGTTGGAGAATACTGTCGAACTCAGTTCAGGTCCACAGATAATTGCTGTCAAATGACTCTAAGAAGTGCCAATTAATGTAACTAGAAACACCCCTGGCCCATTTGGGCCAGCAGATGGTCACAGGACTGCCACTGTGCCTCGGTATTTTAGAACCTGTTGAAGTAGTCAGATCCTGTGCTGGTAGATAAACACAGAGCTGTCACTGGGCCTTGGTGTATTGGAACTCGCAGGCAAACTTGGATCCTGTGCACAGATCACTGGTGACAGATGCCTCTAAGCAGTGACATCAAATGGAATCAGAAACAGCCCTGGCCTACCTGGGCCACCGGATGGACACACAACTGCCACTGGACCTTCGTGAGGGAGCCATTGCAGAACTTGGATCAGGCACAGATATCACTAGTTTCAGATGACTCTATGCAGTGACGACAAATGTAACTAGAAACTTCACCTGGCCACATGGGCCAGCGAAGGACACAGAACTGCCACTGGGACTCGTCGTTTTGTAGCTTGCTGTCAAACTCTGATCCTGGGCTGGCAGATGGAGGCAGAATTACCACTTGGCCTTGGAGTCTTGGAGCCCACCGACATACTTGGATGCAGAGTACTGATCTCTGGTGTCAGATGACTCTAAGCAGTAACGAACAATGGAACCAGAAGCAGTCACTGACCTCCATCGGCCTGCAGATGGTCACGGAACTGCCATTGTGCATTGGCGTGTCTTATCCTGCCGCTGAACTTGGATCCTGGGCTGGCATGTGGATGCAGAATTACCACTGGGCTTTGGCGTGTCGGAGCCCAATGCAGAACTCAGGTCCAGGTCGCAGATGGATGCAGAACTGACACTGGGCCTTGGCATGTCAAAGCCTGCCACCGAACCCCGAGCAGGGGACATCAGATGAAACCATAACTGCCACTGGGATTCTGTGTGTAGGAACTCAGCCTGGCATTCAGATTCCGAGCACAGATCACTGTTGTCAGATGACTGTATTCTGTGACGAGGAATGGAACAGCAAAAAGAACCTGGCTTACCTGGGCCTGCTGATAGACACAGAACTGGGGCTTTTCATTTCGGAGCCCGTTGCTGAACTCGGATCCTGCACTGGCAGATGGACAGAGAACTGCCACTGGGCCTCGACATGTGGGAGATGGCCATCGAACTCAGATCAGGTGCATAGATCACTGGTGTCAGATGACTCTAAGCAGTGATGATGACTGGAACTAGAAACAGACTTGGCCTACCTGGGCAAGCGGATGAAAAGCCTCGGCATTTCAGAACCCTTTGCCAAACTCAAACCCTGGGCTAGCAGATAACCACACAGCTGCCCCTGGATGTGGGCATGTCGGAGCTCATTACAGAAATCGAATCCAGTGCATAGATCACTGGAGTCAGATGTCTCTAACTAGTGAAGACACATGGAAGCCAAAACAGCCCCTGAACTCCTTTGTCTGGCAGATGGACACAAAACTGCCACCAGGCTTGGAGTTTCAGAGCCTGTTGCTGAACTCAGATCCTGAGCTGGCAGATTGACACAGAACTGCCACTGGGCCTTGGTGTGTCATAGAATGCCATCGAACTCGGATCATGCGTTCAGATCACAGGTGTCAGATGAATCTAAGCACTAACAATGAATGGAACTGGAAATATAACCTGGCTTACCTGGGCCAGCAGAAGACACAGAACTGCCATGGGACTCAGCATAAAGGAACCATCGCAGAACTTGGATCTGGCACACAGATCACTGTTGTCAGATTACTCTAAGCATTGGTGACTAATGGAACCCAGAAGCATCGCCTGGCCCACCTCAGACACAGAATTGCCACTGTGCCAAAACATTTTTGAACCAGTCGCCCAATTCAGATCCAGTGCTGTCAGATAAACACAGAGCTGCCACTGGGTCTTGGTATTTCCGAGCCTGCAGCCAAACTCATATCAGGAGCAAAGATCACTGGTGTCAGATGACTCTAAGCAGTGAAAATGAATGGAACCAGAAACATCACCTGGACAACCTGAGCCAGCAGATGAACAAAGAACTGCCACTGGGCGTCGGTGTGTAGGATTTCACTGTCAAAACTGGATCCAGTGCACAGATCATTGGTGTTAGATGATTCTAAGCAATGACGTTGAATGGAAACAGAAAAAGGCCATGACATCCATGGGCCTGAAGATGGACCCAAATCTGCCTCTGGGCCTCAGAGTTTTAGAGATTGCTGATGATCTCGGATCCTATGCCAACACATGGAATCAGACCTGCCACTGGGCATTGGCTTATCCGAGCCCACAGTCGATCTTGGATCAGGAGCAATGATCACTGGTGTCAGATGACTCTAAACAGTGACAACGAATGGAACTAGAAACATTGCCTGGTCATCTGGGCCAGCAAAAGACACAGAATTCCCACTGGTTCTTGCCATGTGGGATCTCGCTGCCAAACTTGGATCCCGTGCACAGATCACTGGTGTCAGATGGCTCTAACCAGTGATGACAACAAGAAGCAGAAATACCCCTGGACTCCTGGGTCTGGCACATAGACACAGAAATGCCAATGGTTCTTGGCGTTCCGTAGCCTGTTGTTGAACTCAGATCCTGGGCTGGCAGGTGGACACAGAACATCCACTGCGCCTCGGCGTGTTGGAGAATGCCATCGAACTCAGATCAGGTGCACAAATCATTGGTTTCAAATGACTCTAAGCAGTGACGATGAATATAACCAGAAACATCCACTTGCCCACCTGCGACAGCAGATGGACACAGAACTGACACTTGTGCCTCGGTAATTTAGAGCCCATTGCAATCTCAGATCCTGTGCTGGCAGATAAACACAGAGCTGCCACTGGGCCTTGGCGTTGCCGAGCCCACAGCCAAACTCAGATCAGGAGCAAGGATCAATGTTGTCAGATGACTCTAAGCAGTAACAACGAATACAACCAGAAATATCACCTGGCCTACCTGGGCCAGTGGATGAACAAAGAACTGCCAATGGGTATCTGTGTGTAGGATCTCGCTTCCAAAACTGGATTCAGTGCACAGATCACTGGTGTTCGATGACTCCCAAATTCATAAATCTGATATACACAGGTGATTCAGCAAATGTGGTGGTAGATCTCTTCCTTGGGATACACACTGACCTCATGAGTTGTTTCAATGTTTGATCAATACCAGAAAAAAAGTATCTGCGATATTTCGCTCAACCGACCCAGGGTATGGAGAGAGTTCACAGAGACAGAGCCTCTGTGGCTTTGACAGCATGAGTTGGTCATTGGTTTTGTGGAAGGGGAAAGCACTCTATGGAGAGGGAACCCTGAGAAATGGAACACGAATCTTAGAATGTCCATGAACTTTAAATTTTCTGACATGGTTGGGGAGGGTGATGGTTGAGAAAGGAGAAGAGATGAAGTGTGTCAGAGAAAGAAAATAGAGAGAACAAAGCAGAGAGTAATTGGAATTTTACAGTGAGAATGATACATCGGTTGTGGGAAGTGATCTGTCTTTTACAGGGTCCTATTACCCTGCGTGCAGACCTATTACCCATGGATCCCTGGACTGAACACAGTACTTGATGAGTGAGTGCAGGCTTCCAAATGTCATGGGCAGGTACACAGATGCTAGGACCTTCATTCCCACCTTAATATTATGTAAATTTGGGGTCTTGGACTTGGCCACATTGGGATAACGAAGTCGAGTTCTAAAGACACCTTCTTTGTGATGAAATGGCATTTACCAAATTTGGGGACCATGGGAATAGTGGGGTAATACCATGTCCTGGAGTCCCAGGTTGTTCCAAGAATTTCCATTATGTGTGGCACTGTGTTGGGATGTCAGCATTTTAGGAGATCAGGTTAAGTTTAGAAAACAAAATATTTCTTATATCCTGGTGACAGAGGATTGCATGGACAGATGAAGGAGGGTTTTCCCAGGGAAGTAACAGATGAGCAAGAGAGGAATCTCGGAACATTGGGAGGCTGAATACTATTTATCTGGATTGAAACTTTGAACCTCTTTGCATGGGTCGCATTCAACTCACTGGAAATTACTTGAATACTTTGTGTTTGCCAAAAACATGAATTGGAGACATATCAGCTGCCTTTTTTGATGCAAGCAACTTGACTGAAAGAATTCACATGTTTGAAAAGAAGGGTATCTATGGGAAAAAAGCACCTTAATTTTACAATTTTAGAGTGGTTTGGCATGCTCTTCAATACTCTGACAGAGACAGAAACACACACAGCAAGGGAGACACATGTAAACAGACAGACAAAAGGATCAGATTTGGTAGAGAACAGTCCTGAGAAAGTCCAGAGCAGCGGCTATTCATCCATGTTGCAGAGGCAAGTAATGAAGGCCAGAGAGAGGGTGAGAGACGGACAGAGAGAGAGAGGGGGGGGAATAAGAGGGCCAAAGTGGGTCAGAATATGTCTTTAACAGGGTACTTCAAAGCTGCTTTCAGACTTAGTAACCATGGAAGCCTGGATTGACAGAGGAGTGCCTGAGTGAGTGTGTCAAGCCAGGTGCCATTGACAAGCCAACCTGATGCCTGAACCTTTCATTCCTAATTTCCCTGAATACTGAATGTTGAGGTTTTAGTAATGGCAATTTAGGGAATATGGATATTGATTTCTCAAGATTGCATCCTGCTGAGGAAGGTCATTGAAAATCATTGGGGACTTGAGAATGATGTGGTATCACCAAATCCTGGAATATCTGTTTGTTCTTTCTTGGACAGGACACATAGCACTCACTAGGGTCTCCTAGAATTCAACAGACATCAGCAGTGTAGGAGATGAAGTTAAGTTTAGAAACAAAATGTTTCTTAAGTCCAGGAATCAGAGCAGTGGTAGGAGAGATGATGAGGTGATTCTCGAGAGAGATCCCAGATGATGAAGAAAGGAATCTGGAATCATAAAAAGGCTGAATTTTATTTTTCTGGAGTTCATCTTTGGACCTGTTTTCATGGGTCCCATTCAGCACCCTGGACATTAATTTTGCCATTGTAGAGAAGTTTAGCATGCTCTTCAGTACTCAGGCAGAGAGAGAGTAGACACGTGCACACACACACACACACACACACACACACACACACACACACACACACACACGCAAACACCCACACACAGAGAGAGAAAGAGAGAGAGGAAGAGCGAGAGAGAGAGAGAGAGAGAGTACACACACAAACAGACAGATAAAAAAGATCAGTTTAGGTTGAGTCCAGTCCAAAACAATTACAGCTTCAGTTATTCATCCAGGGTGCTGAGGCAAAAACAAAGGACTAGACAGTGACAGAGACAGAGACTTTGGCTTAGGGTAGCAGGCACACACATTGCAAAGCAGTTAGAATTATAGACTCCCACCCAGGGTATACAGACATATACAGAGAGACAGACAGTGAGAGACAGAGATACACAGAGACAGAAACATAGACAGAGACAATGAGTGCTAGAGAGAGAGTTAGAGAATGAAATGGCAGACAGACACACAGACAGTCCATGGCTTAATGTAGGCTTGGATAAGTGCATTATACATCCAGAGTCTGGCTACCAACATAATCATGGAAGAAGCTGTCTCTGCCTAATGAACTCAGTCCTGCTGCTGACATCATCTCTTGCACCCAAGTAGTTGCAGTCACATGATCTTACAATCTAATCTAATAAATGGAAATTAAACCTTCCTGAAGAAGCTAACCATGGAAAACTCACCTTTTTCACAGTAATGTGATTCCTTTCGTTCTCTTAGTCCATTTATGTACTTCTTAGGGTATTTGATATTGTTCCACAAAATGCCATTGAACAGTTTTTCCACGGTAACAGTAGCAGCTAGATTCCCTTAAATATAAGATGCACTTCCAATGTGCGTGGCTGAAGGAGGATTGGTATCCAACATCTCAGAAGATGCAGTCAGCCTTAACTCATCGGCAATTGTGGAACAAAAAAATGTCCGAAACTTTGAGAAGACACAGGGGGCCGAAGAGTGGAGGGAAAAAATCCCAATGTAGTAAGTCTGACACCCACAGGTGATTCAGCGAATGTGGTGGTGGACCTATTCCTTGGGAAACACCCTGCCCTCTTGGGGTGTTTTAGCATTTGGTCAGCTCCAGAAAATATCTCTGCGATGTCCTGATCAACTGAGCCTGGGTATGGAGAGATTGAACAGAGAGAGAGAGCCTCAATGGCTTTCACAGCTCCTGAGTTGGTCATTTGTTTACATGGAAGGGGAAAGATCGCTATGGAGAAGGAACCCTGAGCAATGCAAAAGGAATCGTAGAATGTCCATGAATTTTAGATTTTCTGACATGGTTGGAGAGGGTGAGTGGGGGAGACAGGAGAATTTATGAAGAAGTTCAGAGGTAGATATCAGAGAGAAGATAGCAGAGAGGACTTGGAAGGTGACAGAGAATAATACATTAGTTGTGGGTAGGGATCTGTCTTTTAAAGGGTCCTATAACCCTGCCTCCATACTTAGTACCCATGGAAACTTGGAACTAACAGAGTACTGACTGAGTGAGTGCACCCTTCGGGTGTCATAGACAGGACAGATGCCAACACTTTCATTCCCACCTTCATTTATTATGGAAATTTGGGGTCTTAATCTTGGCAACATGGGGATAACGATGTTGACTTCTCAAGACTGCTTCTTTTTGATGAAAGGACATTGACCAATTTAGGGTGCCCTGAGAATAATGGGGTACTATCAGATCGTGGAATACCTGGTTGCCCCAGGGATTTCCAGAATGTGTGGCTCTGTCTTGAGAATCCTACGCCTCCGCAGATATCAGAAGTGTAGGAGATGAAATTAAGTTTAGAAAACAAAGTATTACTTAACTCCTTGAGACAGAGGGTTGCATGGTCATATGATGGGAGGGTTGTCCCAGGGAAAGGTACCAGATGAAGAGGAGAGGAATCTGGGATCATTGAGGTAATGAATATTATTCATCTCGAGTGAATCTTTGGACCTCTTTGCATGGGTCCCATTCAGCTCTCTGGAACTTAGAGGAAAACGTTGTGTTTGCCTCAAACATAAATTGGAGATATACCAGCTGGCTTTTTTGATACAAGAAGATTGGCTGAAAACATTCACATGTTTGAAAAAGAAGTGTATCTATAGCACAATAAAAAAGCATCTTTATATTGCCATTCTACTGTGGTTATCATGCTCTTCAATACACTGACAGATAGAGAGGAAAACACAGACAGAAACGGAGACACATACAGACAAAGACAAAAGGATCAGATTTGGTAGAGTACATTCCTGAGCAATTCCAGAGCTACCTGTATTTATCCAGATTGCTGAAGAAAAGACAGAAGGACAGAGAGAGTGTGAGAGACTGGGAGAAAGTGAGAGAGAGATAATGAGAGAGAGAGAGACAGAAAGAGAGAGACAGAGAGAGGCACAGTTAGGAGGCAGGTCCAGTTCAATTCAGGTAGATTTATATCAGGCAACAAGGGTGAAGAGAGAGTGACAGTGAGTGATAGAGAGTTAGAGGTGAAAATTCAAACAACAGAGAGACAAACAGAAAAACCAAAAGTTAGTTTAGGCAGAGATATGTGTACACAAGGTTCACGGGTGGGTCCTATCATATTCAAGGATGATGCTGTCTCTGCCTCATATAGTCTGTCTTGCTTCTGACATCATTTGGTACACCCAAGTACCTGCAGTCCAATGATCCTTCAATCTATTCTAAGATACATAATTTAAATCTTCCTGAAATAAGCTACCTTGCAAAACTCAAATTTAATTCAGTAATGTGTGTATTTTCATTTTGTTAGTTCATTAATGAACAACCTGGGGTATTTGACATTCCTTCATTGAAGCATTTGAACAGTTTTTCTAAGGTTACGTTAACCTGAAGGATGCCTTAATAATAAGATGGATTTTCCATGGGCCAGGACCAAAAAGGCTTAGTACTCCCGAACTCAGAACTCAGAGTCAGCATGAAGTCATGGGCAAGGGCAGAACAAAATGCCTGAACATTCAAGAAGACACAGAATACCTAATATTGGAGGGGAGAAACTTCCAAATCATAATGCTGAAAACACAAATGATTCAGCAAATGTGTTGTTGGAACTCAGCCTTGGCATACATACCAAACTAAAGGGGTTTCTCACAGTTTGGTCAGTCTGAGAAAATGATCTCTGCAGATTCCCGCTCATCCAAGCATGGGCACTATGAGAGATCACAGAGAGAGACCCTCCATGGCTTTCTCAGTGATACTGTTGGTGTTTTGTGTTCGTTGAAGGGGAAAGTACCAATCGGAAACTGAACACTGAGCAATGGTAAAGCTACCTATGAAATTCCATGAACCAAGAATTTCAGACAGGGTAGGAGAGAGTGAGTTGAGAAGAGAGGAGAAGATGCGAAGAGGGTCAGAGAAATAGCAAAGAGCAGATAGCAGAGAGGAAATGGAAGATGAAAGGGAGAGTCACACACACAGAGTGAGAGAGAGAGAGAGACAGAGACAGAGAGAGACAGAGACAGAGACAGAGAGAGAGAGAAACAGAGAGAGAGAGAGAAAGGGATACATACAAAAGGACCGATAAAAGCTCAGTTTTGGTGGAGATCAGTCCACAACAAGTACAGCTTCAGGTATTCACCCAGGTTGCAGAGCCAAAAACAGAAGACTAGACAGACGAGAGATAGATAGATAGATAGATAGATAGATAGATAGATAGATAGACTTTGTTTTCGTGTAGCAGACAAAAACATTGAAATGCAGTTAGATTCCCACCCAGGCTGTAGAGACATATACATATAGAGACACAAACAATGAGAGACAGTGATACACAGAGAAAGAGAGAGGGACAGTGAGTGAGAGAGTGAGAGGTAGAGAATGAAAGGCAGACAGACAGACACACAGACATTCCAAGTCTTAGTGTAGGCTAGGATAAGTGCATTTTTCATCCAGAGGCAGGCTCCCAACATACTCATAGAGAAAGCTGTCTCTGCCTTATGAACTCTGTCCTACTGCTGACAACATCATTTCATAAAACCAACTATCTGCAGTATAATGATCTTTCAATCTAATCTAAGAAATGAAATTTAAACTTTCCTTGAATAAGCTAGCCATGGAAAACTCACCTTTTTTACGATAATGTGATTCGTTTCATTTTCTTAGTCAACTTATGTATTTCTTAGGGTATTTGACTATGCTCCACTAAATGGCATTGAACATTTTTTTCACGGTTACAGTAGCAGCTAGATTCCCGTAAACATAAGATGTAATTCCAATGGGGGTGGCTGAAGGAGGCTCTGTACTCAACAACTCAGAAGACAGTGTCAGCCTTAACTCATCGACAATTGCGGAACAAAACATTCCTGAACCGTTGAGATGACACAGGGTTCCGAACAGTGGAGAGAAGAAACTCACAAAGTCATAAGAGAAGAAACTCCCAAACCCACAGGTGATTCAGCAAATGTGGTGGTGGAACTCATCTTGGGAAACACATTGTCCTCATGGGGTGTTTCGGTATTTGGTCAGCTCCAGAAAATATCTCTGCAATGTCCTACTCTACTGAGTCTGGGTATGGAGAGAGTTCACAGAGAGAGAGCCTCCATTGCTTTGCCTGCTCCATAGTTGGTCATTTGTTTACGTGGAAGGGGAAAGCTCGCTATGGAGACAGTATCCTGTGCAATGGCACAGGATTCTTAGAATGTCCATGAACTTTAGATATTCTGACATTTTTGGATACGGTGAGTGGGGGAGACAGGAGTAGAGATGAAGAGGGTCAGAGGAAGATCCCAGAGAGAAGATAGCAGAGACGAAATGGAAGGTGACAGAGAGAATAACACATTAGTCTTGGATAGGGATCTGTCTTTTAAAGGGTCCTATAACTGCTGGCAGACTTATTAACCATGGAACCCTGGACTGAACAGAGTACTTGCTGAGTGAGTGCACCCTTCCAATTTTCATGGGCAGGACCGATGCCAAGACCTTCATTCCCACTTTCATTTATTATGGAAATTTTGGTCTTAAACTTGGCAACATTGGGAATAAAGATGTTGAGTTCTCAAGTCTGCTTCTTTTTGAAGACATGGCATTGACCAAATTTGTGGGCCCTGTGAATAGTGGGGTACTACCACATCCACTACCTGGATGCTCCAAGAATTTCCAGAATGTGTGGCTCTGTCTTGGGCATCCTAAGCCTCGACAGATATCAGCAGTGTAGGAGATGAGGTTAAGTTTAGAAGAAAAAATATTTCTTAAGTCCTGATGACAGAGGGTTTCATGGTCAAATAATGGAGGCTTTTCCCAGAGAAAGGTACCAGGGGATGAGGAGAGGAAGCTGGGGTCATTGTGGGAAAGAATACTATTTATCTTGAATGGATCTTTAGAAATTTTTACATGGGTGCCATTCAGGTCAATGGAAATTACAGGAAAATATTGGGTGTGCCAGAAACATAAATTGGAGACACATCTCCTGCCTTCTTTTGAAACAATAAACTTGGCTGAATGCATTCACATGTTTGAAAAAGAACTGTATCTAAAGGACAATAAAAAGCCCCTTAATTTTGCCGTTTTAGAGTGTTTAAGCATGCTCTTCAATACTCTAACAGAGAGAGAGAAACACACACAGCAAGGGAGATACATACTGAAAGTGATACAAAAGGATCACACTTGGTAGATAAACAGTCCTGAGCAAGTCAAGAGTTGCTGGTATACATGCAAGTTGTGGAGGGAAAGACAGAAGGCGAGAGAGAGGGTGAGAGATTGGGAGAGAGCGAGAGTAAGAGGGACACAGAGAGACAGAGAAGGGGCGCTCATCTTGCAGGGAGTTCCAGTGAAATTCAGGTAGAGTTATAGTGGGCAGCCCACCAGGGTGAAGGGACATACACAGAGAGACAGTGACAGTGATTGATAGACAATTAGAGTTGAAAATGCAGACATACAGACTGAGAGACACACAGACAAACCAAGGCTTAGTGTAGGCTGAGATATGTGAAATCCAGTTTCCTGGTGGGTTTTCTCATACTCAAGGAGTATGCTGTCTCTGCCTCATGAACTCTGCTTTGCTTCTGACATCATTTGATGCACCCAAGTACATGCAGTGCAATGATAGTTCAATCTAATCTAAGATATGGAATTTAAACCTTCCTGGAAAAACCTACCATGAAAAACTCAAATTTCCATCAGTAATGTGTGTCTTTTCATTTTGTTTGCCCATTATGCACAACCTGGGGAATATGACATTCCTCCTTAAAAGCATTTGAACAGTTTTTCCAAGGTAAGAGTAACCGGAAGTATGCCTCAATCATAAGATGTATTTCCCATGGGCTAAGCCGAAGAAGGTGTGGTACTCCTAATCTCAGAACTCAGAGTCAGTTCGAACTCATGGGCAAAGGCAGAACAAAATTCCTGAACATTTAAGTTGACACAGAATACCTATTATTGGAAGGAAGAAACTGCTGAAGTCATGATCCCAAATTCACAAATGATTCAGCGAATGTGGTGTTGGACCTCATCCTTGGGATAAACACCGACCTGAAGGGTTGTCTCACAGTTTGGTCAATCTGAGAGAATGATCACTGAGGATTCCCAGCCATCAAAGCCTGGGCATGGTGAGAAGTCACAGAGAGAGACATTCCATGACTTTCTCAGCAATAGTGTTGACCTTTAGTGTACATTCAAGGGGAAATGTATGAAATGGAAACTTAACACAGGGCTATCGAAAAACTACCTATGAAATTCCATGAACCAAGGATTTCAGACAGGGTGGGAGAGCCTGAGTTGGGGAGAGAGGAGAAGAGACAAAGAGGGTCAGAAACATAGCAAAGAGCAGATAGCAGATAGGAACTTGAAGATAAGAAGGACAGTGAGAGAGAGATAGAGTCAGAGAGAGAGGGAGAGAGAGAATGAGAGAGAGAGAGTGAGAGAGAGACAGAGAGACAGAGAGAGACTGAGAGACAGAGAGAGACTAAGAGAGCGTAAGTGGGTCGGGATCTGTCTTTTACCTGGGTCTTTTAAAGCGGCCCTGAAAGCTGGACTGAACAGAGTACTGCCTGAGTGACTGAATCATGCCAGGTGCCTTGGACAGGCCAGCCTGATGCCTTCACCTTTCATTCCTACTTTCACTGAAAACTGATTGTTGGGTTGTTAGAAATGGCAATTTAGGGAATAAGGATACCTAGTTCTCTAGATTGAATCCTGCTGAATTAGGGCAATATTCAACATTGGGGACCTGAAAATGTTGTGGTAGTACCACATCCTGGACTATCTGTTTGTTCCTTTCTTGGACAGGCCAGGTAGCACTCACTTGGGGCTCCTTGACCTCAATGGAGGAGATGAAGTTAAGTTTAGAACTGGCACTGGGCCTTGATGTGTCAGAGCCAGCCGCCAAACTCGCATCAGGAGCAAAGATCACTGGTATCAGAAAACTCTAAGCAGTGACAACAAATGGAACCAGAAACATCCCCTGGCCTACCCGGGCCAATTGATGGATAGAGAATTGCCACTGGACCTCGGCTTGTCAGATCCCAAAGCAGAAATCAGATCCTGGGCGGGCAGATGGAGGCAGAACTGCCACTTGTCTTTGGCTTGCCAGAGCCTGTCCCAGAACTCGGATCCAGAGAAGGCAGATAGATGCAGAATTGCCACTGGGCCTGCATGTGTCGGAAACACATCTGAACTTGCACTTTAGGCCAGCAGATTGAGGCAGAAATGCAACTGGGCTTTGGCGTGTCAGAGCCCACCGCAGAACTTGGGTCCAGGAAAGGAAGATGGATGCAGAACTGCCACTGGGCCTCGTAGTGTTCGATCCAGGAACCGAACTTGGATCCTGGGCGGGCAGATTGAAGGAAAAATGCAAGGATGCTTTGGTGTGTTGGAGCCCAACACATAACTTGGATGCAGGGATGGCAGATGGATGCAGAACTGCCACTGTGCCTCAATGTATCGTATTCTGCCTCTGAACTGAGATTCTGGGCCAACCTTTAGATTTGGAACTACCCCTCGGCCTTGGTGTATCGGAGCCTGCTCCCGAATTGGGATCAGGCGCTTTGATCACTGGTGTCAGATGACGCTAATCAGTGGTTATGAATGGAATGGAAACAGCCCCTGGTCTACCTGGGCCAGCAGATGGTCACAGAACTGCCACTGGGACTTGTAATTTGGAGTTCACTGATGAACTCTGATCCTGGGCTGGCAGATGGAGGCAGAACTACCACTTGGCCTCAGCTTGTTGGAGCCCGCTGCAGAACTTGGATCCATAGCACAGATCACTAGTGTCAGATGACTCTAAGCAGTGACGACCAATGCAACCAAAAACAGCCGCTGATCTCCAAGGGCCTGCAGATGGACACAGAACTGCCACTGCGCATTGGCGTGTCATATACCTCGGCCAAATTTGGATACTAGGCTGGCTTGTGGTGGCAAGAATTGCCACTGGGCTTTGGTGTGTAGGAGCCCAATGCAGAACACGAATCTAGGCACTGCAGATGGATGCAGAACTGGCATTGGGTTTGTCGTGTCATATACCGCCGCCAAACTCGGATCCTGGGCCAGCATATGGATGCAGAACTGCCACTGGCCTTGGCATGTCAAAGCCACCGCCCAATTGGATCCTGAGACCTCAGATGAAACCATAACTGCCACTTGGATTCTGTGTATATTAGCTCGGCCTGGCATTCGGATCCAGAGCACAGATCACTGTTGTCAGATGACTCTAATCAATGATGACAAAAAGAACTGCAAAAAGAACCTGTCTTACCTGGGTCAGCAGATGGACACACAACTGCCACTGGGCCTTGGCATGTTGGAGATCACCCTCGAAATAGGATCAGTCCCTTAGATCACTGGTGTCAGATGACTCTAAGCAGTGACGATGAATGGAACCAGAAACAGCCCCTGGAAAACCTGGGCCAGCAGATGAAGACAGAACTGCCACTGTGCCTCAGTATTTCAGAACACTTTGCCGAAATCAGATCCTGGCCTGGAAGATCAACACAGAGCTTCCAATGGGCCTCTGCCTGTCAGAGCTCATTGACAAACTGGGATCCAGTGCACAGACCACTGGTTTCAGATGACTTTAAGCAGTGACAACAAATGGAAGCAGAAACATCCCCTGGATTCCCTGGTACTGCAGATGGACACAGAACTGCCAGGGGGCCTTAGCATCTCGGAGTCTGTTGCTGAAGTTGGATCCTGGGCTGACAGATGGACACAAAATTTCCACTGGTCCTTGGCGTTCAGAGAACGCTGTTGAATTCGGATCAGTCCCATACAACACTGGTGTCAGATGACTCTAAGCAGTGATGATAAATGGAACCAGAAACAGCCCTTGGCCTACCTGGGCAAGCGGATGGACACAGAAATGCCAATGTGCCTCAGCATTTCAGAACCCTTAGGCAAACTCAGCTCCTGGGCTAGCAGATAACCACACAGGTGCCACTGGCCTGGGCATGTCGGAGCTCATTGCAGAAATCTGATCCAGTGCATTGATCACTGGTGTCAGATGTCTCTTAGCAGTGAAACACATGGAAGCCGAAACAGCCCCTGAACTCCCTGGTCTGGCAGATGGACACAAAACTGCCACCAGGCTTGACGTTTCAGAGCCTGTTGCTGAACTCAGATCCTGAACTGACAGATTGACACAGAACTGCCACTGGGCCTCGGTGTGTCTTATAATGCCACTGAACTTGGATCATGGGACACCATATGGATCCAGAACTGCCACTGGGCCTCGGCGTGTCCAAGGCCTCCACTGAAAATGGTTCAGGAGCAAAGGTCACAGGTGTCAGATGCCTCTAAGCAGTGAGAACGAAGGAACCAGATACATCACCATGTGGGATCTCGCTGCCAAATAGTATCCAATGCACAGATCACTGGTATTAGATGGCTCTAACCAGTGATGACAACAGGAAGCAGAAATACCCTGGACTCCCGGGTCCGGCACATTGACACAGAAATACCAATGGGCCTCGGCGTTCTGTAGCCTGTTGCTGAACTCGGATCCTGGGCTGGCAGTTGGACACAGATCTTCGACTGGGCCTCGGCGTGTCAGGGAATGCCAACGAACTCAGATCAGGTGCACACATCATTGGTTTCAAATTACTCTAAACAGTGACGATGAATATGAACTGAAACATCCCGTTGCCCAACTGCGCCAGCAGAGGGACACACAACTGCCACTGTGCAGCCTTAACTTATCGACAATTGTGGAACAAATAGTGCCTGAACAGATGAGACAATGCAGGGAAACGAAAAGTGGAGGGAAGAAACTCCAAAAGTAGTAAATCTGATAAACAGAGGTGATTCAGCAAATGTGGTGGTAGATCTCTTCCGTGGGATACACACTGACTTCATGGGGTATTTCAATGTTTGATCAATACCAGAAATAGGTATCTGTAATATTTCGCCCAACCGAACCTGCATATAGAGTTCACAGAGAGAGCGAGCCTCTATGGCTTTCACAGGACCAGAGATGGTCATTTGTTTATGTGGAACAGGAAAGATCTCTATGGAGATGGAACCCTGAGCAATGGAACAAGAATCTTAGAATGTCCATGAACATTAGATGGTGTGACATGGTTGGAGAGGGTGATGGGAGAGACAGGAAAAGAGATGAAGAGGGTCAGAGGAAAATAACAGAGAGAAGATAGCAGAGAGGACTTGGAAGATGACAGAGAGAATAATACATTATTTGTGGGTATGGATCTGTCTTTTAAAGTGTTCTATAACCCTGCCTGCAGACTTATTACCCATGGAACCCTGGACTGAACCGAGTACTTGCTGAGTGAGTGCACCCTTCCAAATTTCATGGGCAGGTAGACAGATGCCAGGACCTTCATTCCACTTAAACTTATTATGTAAATTTGGGGTCTTAGACTTGGACACATTGGGAATATCCATGTCGAATTCTAAAGATTGCTTCTTTTTTATGAAATGGCATTGACCAACTTTGGGGGCCCTGAGAATAGTGGGGTACTACCTCACCCTGGGGTCCATGGATGCTCCAAGAATTTCCAAATGTGTGGCACTGTCTTGGGATGTCAGCAGTGTAGGAGATGAGGTTAAGTTTAGAAAACAAAATATTTCTTATGTCCTGTTGACAGAGGGTTGCATGGTCAGAAGACGGAGGGTTTTACAAAGGAAGTTCCAGATGACAAAGAGAGGAATCTGGGAACATTGAGAGCCTGAAAACTAATTATCTGGACTGAATCTTTGGGCCTTTTTGCATGGTCACATTCAGTACACTGGACCTTACATTAAAACTTTGGGTATGCCAAAAACATAAATTGGAGACACTTCCACTGCCTTTTGTAATAGAAGCAACTTGACTGAAAGCAATCACATGTTTGAAAAAGAATATCCATAGGACAATAAAAAAGAACCTTAAATTTTGCCATTTCAGAGTGGTTTAGCATGCTCTTTAATACTCTGAAAGAGACAGAAACACACATAGCAAGGGAGCCACATGCAAACAGACAAAAGGATCAGATTTGGTAGAGAAGAGTCCTGAGGAAGTCCAGAGCTGCTGCTATTCATCCAGGTTGCAAAGGCAAAGACAGAAGGCCAGAGAGAGGGTAAGAGCCTGGGAGACACACACACACACACACACACACACACACACACACACACACACAGAGAGAGAGAGAGAGAGAGAGAGAGAGAGAGAGAGAGAGAGAGTAAGAAGGCCCATGTGGGTAGAGAGTTGTCTTTAATAGGTACTTTAAAGCTGCTTTCAGACTTAGTAACCATGGGAGCCCGGATTGACAGAGGACTGCGTAAGTGAGTGCATCAGGCCAGGTGCCATGGACAAGCCAACCTGATGCCTGCACCTTTCATTCCTACTTTCTCTGAATACTGAATGTTGGGGTTTTAGTAATGGCAATTTAGGGAATATGGATATCGAGTTCTCAAGATTGGATCGTGCTGAAATAAGGCATTGACAAACATTGGGGACCTGAGAATGTTGCGGTATCACCATATCCTGGAATATCTGTTTGTTCTTTCTTGGACAGGCCAGTTAGTACTCACTCAGTTCTCCTAGAACTCAACAGATGTCAGCAGTGTAGGAGATGAAGTTAAGTTTAGAAATAAAAGTGTTTCTGAAGTCCTGGTAACAAAGCAGTGATAGGACAGATGATGGGGTGATTCGAGAAAGAGAGATCCTAGATGATGAAGAAAGGAATCTGAGATTATAGAAAAGCTGAATTCTATTTTTTCTGGACCTGTTTGCATGGGTCCCATTCAGCACCCTGGACCTTAATTTTGCAATTGTAGAGAAGTTTAGCATGCTCTTGAGTACTCAGGCAGAGAGACAGATACACACACAAAAAAACACACACACACACACACGCACACACACACACACACAAACACCCACCCACACCCACCCACCCACACACACACACACAGAGAGAGAGAGAGAGAGAGAGAGAGAGAGAGAGAGAGAGAGAGAGAGAGGTACACACACAGACAAATAAAAAAGATCAGTTTAGGTTGAGTCCAGTCCAAAACAATTACAGCTTCAGTTATTCATCCAGGGTGCTGAGGCAAAAACAAAGGATTAGACAGTGACAGAGACAGAGACTTTGGCTTAGGGTAGCAGGCACACACATTTCAAAGCAGTTAGAATTATAGACTCCCACCCAGGGTATACAGACATATACAGAGAGACAGACAGTGAGAGACAGAGATACACAGAGACAGAAACATAGACAGAGACAGTGAGTGCTAGAGAGCGAGTTAGAGAATGAAATGGCAGACAGACACACAGACAGTCCATGGCTTAATGTAGGCTTGGATAAGTGCATTATACATCCAGAGTCTGGCTACCAACATAATCATGGAAGAAGCTGTCTCTGCCTAATGAACTCAGTCCTGCTGCTGACATCATCTCTTGCACCCAAGTAGTTGCAGTCACAATCTAATCTAATAAATGGAAATTAAACCTTCCTGAAGAAGCTAACCATGGAAAACTCACCTTTTTCACAGTAATGTGATTCCTTTCGTTCTCTTAGTCCATTTATGTACTTCTTAGGGTATTTGATATTGTTCCACAAAATGCCATTGAACAGTTTTTCCACGGTAACAGTAGCAGCTAGATTCCCTCAAACCTAAGATACATTTCCAACGTGGGTGGCTGAAGTAGGCTCGGTACCCAATATCTCAGAATACAGAGTCATCACCTTAACTCATCAACAATTGTGGAACAAAAAATGTGGAAAGATTGCGATGACACCGGGGTACGAACAAGGGAGGGGAGAAACTCCAAATGTCGTAAGTCTGACAACGACAAGTGATTCAGCAAATGGGGAGGTGGACCTCTTCCTTGGGAAGCACACTGCATCTTGGGGTGTTTCAGCATTCAGGCAGCTCCAGAAAATATCTCTGCGATGTCCCGATCAACCGAGCCTGTGTATGAAGAGAGTTCACAGAGAGAGAGAGCCTCAATGGCTTTCACAGCTCCAGAGTTGGTCATTTGTTTACATGGAAGGGGAAAGCTCGCTATGGAGATGGAACCCTGAGCAATGGAACAGGAATCTTGGAATGTCCCTGAACTTTAGATTTTCTGACATGGCTGGAAAGTGTATATGGTGGAGATAGGAGAAGAGATGAAGAGGTTCTGAAGAAGATAACAGAGACAAGATAAAAGAGAGGACTTGGAAGATAACACAGAAAAAATACATTAGTTGTGGGTAGGGATCTGTCTTTCAAAGGGTCTTATAGCCATGCCTACAGACTTAGTACCCATGGAACCCTAGGCTGAACAAAGTACTTGCTGAGTGAGTGTACCCTTCAGTGTTTCATGGGCAGGACAGATGCCAAGACCTTCATTCCCACCTTCATTTATTATGGAAATTTGAGGTTTTATACTAGGGAACATTGGGAGTAAGGATGTCAAGTTCTCAAGACTGCTTTTTTTTGAAGAAAGGGCATTGACCAAATTTGGGATCCCAGAGAATAGTGGGGTACTACCACATCCTGTAGTCCCTGGTTGCTCCAAGATTATCCAGAAAGTGTGGCACTGTCTTGGGATGTCAGCAGTGTAGGAGATGAGGTTAAATTTAGAAAACAAAAATATGTCTTATGTCCTGGTGACGGAGGGTTGCATGGTCAGATGAGGGAGGGTTTCCCCAGTGAAATACCAGACGAGGAAGAGAGGCATCTGGGAACTAGTTATCTGGAGTGAATCTTTGGACCTTTTTGAATGGGCCCATTCAGCTCACTGGAACTTACATGAAAACTTTGGGTTTGCCAAATACATAAATTCGAGACATATTAGCTGCCTTTTTTGAATCAAAGTACTTGACTGAAAGCATTCACATTTTTTAAAAAGAAGGGTATCTACAGGAAAATTAGCTGCTGCTATTCATTCAGGTTTCAGAGGCAAATGCAGAAGGCCTGAGAGAGGGTGAGAAACTGGGACAGATAGAGAGAGGGAGAGAGAGACAGAGACAGAGAGAGAGAGAGAGAGAGAGAGAGAGAGAGAGAGAGGGAGAGAGGGAGAGCAAGACAGAGACACAGAGAGACAAAAAGAGGCCGGGCTCAACTACCAGGCATTTCCACTGCTATTCTCGTAGAGTTATACCGGGTGCACCACTAGGGTGAAGGGACGTACACAGAGAGACAGTATCAATGTTTAATATCGAATTAGAGTTGAAAATTCAGACATACAGACAGAGAGACACACAAACATACCAAGGCTTTGTGTAGGCTGAGATATGTGTATACCATCTGTATGGGTGGGTCCTCTCATACTCAAGGAGTATGCTGTCTCTGCCTCATGAACTCTGCTTCAATTCTGACATCATTGGATGCACCCAAGTACCTGAAGTCCAATGATCCTTCAATCTAATCTAAGATATGTAATTTAAACCTTCTTGGAAGAAGCTACCATGCAAAACTCTAATTTCATTCAGGAATGTGTGTCTTTTCATTTTCTAAGTCCATTAATACTCAATTTGGGGAATATTATGTTCCCCTTTAAAAGCATTTGACCAGTTTTTCCAAGGTAACTCTATACACAGAATACCTATTATTGGAATGAAGAAACTGCCTAAGGCATAATCCTAGTCTTTGGCGTGTCAGAGACCACTGCAGAACTTGGGTCCAGGAAAGGGAGATGGATGCAGCCACTGGGCCTCCTATTGTTCGATCCTGGGGATGAATTTGGATCGCGGGCAAGAAGATTGATGCAGAAATGCATCAGAGCCCACCACAAAACTCGGATCCAGGAATGGCAGATGGACACAGAACTGCCACTGTGCCTCGGCATTTCAGAATCCATTGCCAAACTCAGATCCTGGGCTGGCAGATAACCACAGAGCTGCCACTGGGCCTCAGCATGTCGGAGCTCATTGCCGAACTCGGATCCAGTGCATAGATCACTGGTGTCAGATGACTCTAACCAGTGACGATGAATGGAACTGGAAAGAGAACCTGGCTTACCTGGGCCGGCAGAGGACACAAAACTGCCACTGGGCCTCGGTGTGAGGGAGTCATCGCAGAACTTGGATCTGGCACAAAGATCACTGGTGTCAGATGACTCTAAATAGTGACAACGAATGGAACCAGAAACATTGCATGGCCACCTGGGCCAGCGAAGGACACAGAATTGCCACTGGGCCTTGCTGTGTAGAATATCGCTGCCAAACCTGGATCTAATGCACAGATAACTGGTGTCAGATGTCTCTATCCAGTGATGACAATGGGAAGCAGAAACAGACCCTGGACCCCCAGGTCCGGTGATGGACACCGAAATGACAATGAGACTTGGTGTTTCATAGCCTGTTGCTGAACTCAGATAGTGGGCTGGCAGATGGACACAGAATTTCCACTGGGTCTTCGTGTGTTGCAGAATGCCATCGAACTCAGATTAGGTGCACAGATCATTAGTGTCAAATGACTCTAAGCAGTGACGATGAATGTAACCAGAAACATCCCCTGGTACAACTGGGCCAGTGTATGGACACAGACCTGCCACTGTGCCTTGGTATTTTGGAATCCGTTGCAAACTCAGATCCTGTGTGGCAGATAAACACAGAGTAGCCACAGGGTCTTGGCATATACCCTCACCAAACTCGGATCCTGGGCCAGGATATGGATGCAGAACTGCCACTGGGCCTCGACGTGTCCAAGGCCTCCACCAAACTTGCATCAGGAGATAAGATCACTGGTGTCAGATGACTCTAATCATTGATGACAAATGGAACCAGAAACAACCCCCAACCTCCATGGCCTGGCAGATGAACACTGAACTGCCACTGGACCTCGGTGTGTAGGATCTCACTGCCAAACCTGGATCCAGTGCACAGATCACTGTTGTTAGATTATTCTTAGCAATGACGATGAATGGTATAAGAAACAGCCCCTGACAGCCTTGGGCCTGCAGATGGACACTAGACTCCCACTGGGACTCGGCATGTCATATACCGCCGAGAAACTCGGATCCTGGGCCACCATATTGATGCAGAATTTCCACTGGTCCTCTACATGTAGGAGTTTGCCCCGGAACTCGAATCCAGAGCATAGATCACTGGTGTCAGATGACTGTAAGCAGTGACAAGAAATGAAAGCAGAAACATCCCTGGCATACCTGGGTCAGTGGATGGACACAGAATTGCCACTGTGCCTCGGCATTTCAGAACCAATGTGAACTGACAATGGGACTCGGCATGACCAAGGCTGCCACCGAAATTGCATCAGGAGGAAACATCACTGGTGTATGATGATTCTAAACAGTGACGACACATGGAAACAGAAACATCCTCTGGCCTCCCTGGACCAGCAGATGTACAAAGAACTGCAACTGGGACTCTTGACATGTAGGATCTTGGCCCAGAACTCAGATCCAGAGCACAGATCACTGTTGTCTGATGACTCTAAATAGTGACGAAGAATGGGACCAAAAACAGCCCCTGGATTCCCTGTGCAGGCAGATGGATGCAGAACTGCCACTGGGCTTCAACGTGTGGGAACTTGCCCCTGAACTCGGATCCAGAGCACAGATCACTGGTGTCAGATGACTCTGCACATTAATAACAAATGGAAGCAGAAACAGCCCCTGGCCTACCTGGGCCAGCAGATGTATATAGAACTGCCACTATGCCTAGATGTTTTCAGAAATCATATCCTGAGCTGGCAGATAACCAAAGAGCTGCAACTTGGCCTCGGCATATCAGAGATCATTGCTGAACTCTGATGCAGTGCATAGATCACTCAAAGCAGTGATGACAAATGGAAGCAGAAACAGCCCCTGAACTCCCTGGTCAGGCAGATGTACTCAGAACTGCCACCAGGCCTTGGCGTTTCAGTGGCTATTGCTGAACTCGATTCCTGGGCTGGTAGATAGACACAGAACTGCCAATGGGCCTTGACATGTCGTAGAATGCCGTCAAACTTGGATCTTGTGCACAGATCACTGTGACAACAAATAGAAGCAGAAGCATCCCCTGGCCTACCTAGGTCACTGGATGGACACAGAACTGCTACTGGGAACTCGTGAGGGAGCCATGACAGAACTTGGATCTGGCACACAGATCACAGGTGTCAGATGACTCTAAGCAGTGACGACGAATGGAACCAGAAACATTCCTGGCCAGCTGGGCCAGCAAAGGACACAGAATTGCCACGGGGCCTTGGTGTGTAGGATCTCGCTGCCAAACCTGGATCTGGTGCACATATCACTGGTGTAAGATGACTCTAACCTGTGACGACAACAGGAAGCAGAATAAAACCCTGGACTCCCAGTTCCGGCAGATGGACACAGAAATGCCAATCAGCCTTGGCGTGTAGGAGAATGCCGCCGAACTCAGATCAGGTGCACAGATCACTGGTGTCAAGTGCCTCTAAGCAGTGACAGTTAATGTAACCATTAACATACCCTGTCCCCTCTGGGGCAGCGGATGTACACAGAACTGCTGTTGTGCCTCAGTATTTTAGAACCTGTTGCCGTAGTCAGATCCTGTGCTGGTAGTTAAACATAAAGCTGACACTGGGTCTTGGAGTTTCTGAGCTTGCAGCCGTACTTGGATCAGGAACAAAGATCAATGGTATCAGATGACTGTAAGCAGTGATGACAAATGGAACTGTCCACAGAACATGGCTGGCAGATGGACACCGAACTGCCATTGGGTCTTGGCGTGTCCAAGGCCTTCACCGAACTCATATCAGGAGCAAAGATCAACGGTGGCAGATGACTGTAAGCAGTGATGACTAATGGAACTGGAAACAGAACCTGGTTTACCTGGGCTAGCAGATTGACACAGAATTGCCACTGGGCCTCTCTGTCAGATCCTGACTCTGTACTCGGTTCCTGGGCTGGCATATGCTGGTAGAACTGTGACTGGGTTTTGCAGTGTCCAAGCCTGCAGACAAACTTGGTTAGGAGCAAAGATAACTGGTGTCAGATGACTCTAAGCAGTGACAGCAAATGGAACCAGAAACAGCCCCTGATCTCCATGGGCTGGCAGATGAACACAGAACTTCCAATGGGTCTACCTGTGTAGGATGTCACTGCCAAACCTGGATCCTGTGCACAGATCACTGGTGTTAGATGACTCTAAGCAATTACGATGAATGGAACCAGAAACAGCCCCTGACCTCCATGGGCCTGCAGATGGACACTGGACTCCCTCTGGTCCTTGGAATGTCATATACCACCGCCAAACTTGGATCCTGGGCCAGCATATGGATGCAGAACTGCGAATTGGCCTCGGCATATCCAAGGCCTCCACCGAACTTGGATCAGGAACAAAGATCACTGGTGTCAGATCAATCAAAGCAGTCATGACAAATGGAACCAGAAATAGCCCCTGACATCCATGGCCCTGCAGACAGTCCTGGACTCCCACTGGGCCTCAGAGTGTTATATACGGCCACCAAACTCGGATCCTGGTCCAGCGTATGGATGCAGAACTGCCACTGGGCCTTGGCGTTTCCAAGCCCGCAGCCGAACTTGGACCAGGAGCAAAGATCAATTGTGTCAGATGACTGTAAGTACACACGACAAATGGAACTGGAAACAGAACATGGCTTACCTGAGATGGCAGATGGACACATAACTGCCATTGGGCCTCAGCGTGTTCAAGGCATCCTCCGAACTTGGATCATGAGCAAAGATCACTGGTGTCAGATGACGCTAAGCATTGATGTCGAAATGAAACAGAAACATCACCTGGCCTACCTGGGCCAGCGGATGAACAAAGAACTTCCACTGAGCATCGGTGTGTAGGGTCTCGCTGCCAAAACTGGATCCAATGCACAGATCACTGGTGTTAGATGACTCTAAACAATGACGATGAATGGAAGCAGAAAGAGGCCCTGACCTCCATGGGCCTGCAGATGGACACTGGACCCCCTCTGGTCCTCAGCATATCATATACTGCCGCCAAACTTGGATCCTGGGCCAGCATATGGATGCAGAACTGTGAATGGGCCTTGGTGTGTCCAAGGTCTCCACCGAACTCGGATCAGGAGCAAAGATCACTGGTGTCAGATCAATGTAAGCAGTCACGACAAATGGAACCAGAAACAGCCCCTGTCATCCATGGCCCTGCAGATGGTCCTGGACCCCCACTGGGCCTCGGCGAGTCATATACCACCACCAAACTCGGATCCTGGTCCAGCATATGAATGCAGAACTGCCACTGGGCCTTGGCGTTTCCGAGCCCAGAGCCGAACTCGGACCAGGAACAAAGATCAATTGTGTCAGACGACTGTAAGTACCCATGACAAATGGAACTGGAAACAGAACATAAGTGCCATTGGGCCTTGGTGTGTTCAAGGCCACCTCCGAACTTGGATCAGGAGCAAAGAACACTGGTGTCAGATGACGCTAAGCAGTGATGTCAAATGGGCCAAAACTGGATCCAGTGCACAGATCACTGGTGTTAGAGGACTCTATGCAATGACAATGAATGGAAGCAGAAAGAGCCCCTGACCTCCATGGGCCTGCAGACGGACACTGGACTCCCACTGGGCCTCAGTGTGTCATATACCACTGCCAAACTTGGATTCGTGGCCACCATATGGACTCAGAAAGGTCACTGGGATCCTCGACTTGTAGGAGCTCGCCCCAGAACTCAGAGCCAGAGCACAGATCACTGGTGTCAGTTGACTCTTAATAGTGATGATGAATGGGAACAGGAATACCCCTGGACTCCCTGTGTAGACAGATGGATGCAGAAATGCCACTGGGCTTCCACATGTAGGAGCTTGCCCCTGAACTCAGATCCAGAGCACAGATGACTGGTGTCAGATCATTCTAAGCAGTGACAGCAAATGGAAGCAGAAAGAGCCCATGGCCTACCTGGGTCATCAGATGGACACAGAACTGCCACTGTGCCTCGGCATTTCAGAACCCCTTGCCAAACTCAGATCCTGGGCTCGCAGACAACCACAGAGCTGCCACTGGGCTTCGGCGTGTCAGAGCTCATTCCCGAACTCAGATTCAGAGCACAGATCACTGGTGTCAGATGACTCTAACACTGAGGAAAATGGATGCCGAAACAGCCCCTGAAATACCTGGTCAACCAGATGGCCACAGAACTGCCACCAGGCCTTGGCATTTCAGAGTCTGTTGCTGAATTCGGATCCTGCGCTGGCAGATTGAAACAGAACTGCTACTGGGCCTTGGCGTGTCGTAGAATGCCGTCGAACTCAGATCATACGCACAGGTGTCAGAAAAGGCTACTCAGAAGCTTAAAATAAATCTGGAGAATATTTAAAGACATATGTTGTATTCTAAAAAAATTAAGACTTAATAAACAGCAATTGGGAAAGATAGTTTAAAATCGCTAAATGAGTTTTTAAGAAGTTACTATAAAATATTCATTGGTTAATTACCTTTTTGGAACATCTAATGATGATTTAAATCCTTTAAGTAAGATTCTATAAGGAGATAATGATCCAGATGTCCCCAGAGAGTTAACTAAGAAGGTAGATAATTTCTATAATTAGAGGAGGCGATTCAGCATCATCAGATATATTGACTATGCAAAACCATGGGAAACTTATGTGCTCCCCACTAAGCATTGTTGAACTTCTGTTCTATGGCAGAAGGAACCATTACTATGGTTGCGCCTACCCGTCTCACCAGCCTAAATATTTTAAACCCTTATTTTCAAGCATTATATTTTCAAGCATTAGCCTACATGGTCCAGAAATGCCATCTAGATTTTAAATGTCTCCTATGCTAAGCAACAGTTTAATTGGTTGTTTCAGATCAATGAGTCATGGGCAATTGCCTTTGCTCACTTTTCAGGAAGAACAGATAATCAGTTTCTCACTCATGGACTAATGCATCCTTTTGTCTTTCCAAAATTGTAAAAAACAGTCCTATAAAAATATGCTATGTTAACTTTTACCAATGGTTCTATTGGGAGAGTCACTTGCATAGATTATCAATAGAAAGGAATAGATAGAGCAGACAGCTCTGGCTTCAGCTCAAATAATCAAATGGCAAGCTGTTGCAGTGGTCTTGCAGATCCTGGTAAGTAATTCATTTATACTGAAAGTCATTATGTATTTAAAGCTCTTTAGGTAATAGAGACAATGCCATACATAGGATCCAATAATAATAATAGATTGATTTGAGCAAATTCTTGCTATATGTGTTATGCAAATGTTATTAGAAACTAGAAGCCAGAGTCCATTCTTACAGGAATGTAACGTGCAGTTTACAAGCCTTAGGATAGAAGTATGTTTTAATGAGCAATCTTTAATAAGTTCCATATCAGAGGTACTAGTGGCATTGCCATGCAGATTTTAAAAGACCATTTTAACCTTTATACATCTCCATCCCGCAGGAGAATATATGCAGCTATGAGGATTTTAGAGCTGAACCATCACCCATTCACTAATAACATTATTTGTTTTACAGAGGCTGGTTCCAGTCAAAGACAGTTATGGTATTCCATGCTTTCAGTGAATCCTATGACAGAACACACATGATGCAATGGGAGATTCCATGACCGGCACCTCTGGTAGGTTAAAGGGAACCACCTAAAACAGTCACAGTCATCTGTCCTAATGCAGAAGCACAGGTTTCTTTTTATTAATTTAAGAGAGAGGAATTGTGGGCCACCAAAATCTTTCCACTATGGAATATTTTGAGATCCAGCCTTTGGTTTCACTAAACAGGAACACCGGAAAGCTGTGGCCCAATATTGTATTGTTAATGCCAGTGGGCTACTATTGTTTGCCAAGGCCTCAGGGTAATGTGCCTCTTATTTGCCTCTCTGTGGACCTAAGCATCTGAATAGGCACTCACCTGGTTGTAGGTGCTATAAGTGTGTGAGTAACTTGTGAGGATAGAAGGTTAAAAGTTAAGAGCAAGTGTCTAGAGGAAAGAGGAGAACAAAGAGAGTTGGTTTCCTCATGGTCATGGCAGGACAGTTAAGAAACACTATAAAAGATGGCTCATAAAGAAATGACTGTAGTTGTACAACATGGAACTTAGAGCTCTATGAAGATGACAAGATGCCTGTGTTTGGCCTTATCGTCGATTGGTTGCTGGGAGTTTCCAGGTCCACACACCCCCACTCAGGTAGAACCTCATGGACTAAGGCTGAGACGCACTGGGTCACGACAAGCAGTATAGGAGATGAAGTTACCTTTAGAAACAAAAGTGTTCCTGAAGTCCTGGTATCAGAGCAGTGATAGGACAGATGTTGGGGTGATTCATGAAAGAGAGATCCCAGATGATGAAGAAAGGATTCTGGGATCATAGAAAGGCTGAATACTATTTTTCTGGAGGGCATCTTTGGACCTGTTTGCATGGGTTCCATTCACCACCTTGGACCTTAATTGTGCCATTGTAGAGAGGTTTAACATGCTTTTCAGTACTCAGACTGAGAGACAGAGAGACACACACAGACACACAAACACAAACACACTCACACACAAACACACACACATACACGCACACACACACACAGAGAGAGAGAGAGAGAGAGAGAGAGAGAGAGAGAGAGAGACACATAAAAACAGACAGATAAAAAAGCTCAGTTTAGGTGGAGAGCAGTCCAGAACAAGTACAGCTTCAGTTATACACCCAGGGTGCAGATGCAAAAACATAGGAATAGACAGAAAGACAGAGAGAGACAGAGACTATGGCTTAGGGTAGCAGGCAAACACATTGCAAAGCAGTTAGAATTATACACTCCAACACAGGGTGTAGAGACACAGACAGTGAGAGACAGAGATACACAGAGACAGAGACAGAGAAATTGAGTGCTAGAGAGAGAGTTTGAGAATGAAATGACAAACAGACACACAGACAGTCCAAGGTTTAATGTAGGCTCGGAGAAGTGCATTATACATCAAGAAGCCGGCTACCAACATACTCATGGAAGAATCTGTCTCTGCCTAAAGAACTCAGTGGTATTGTTGTCATCATTTCTTGCACCCAAGTAGATGCAGTCACAAGATCTTTCAAACTAATCTAGGAACTGGAATTTAAACCTTCCTGAAGAATCTAACCATGGAAAACTCACCTTTTTCACAGTAATGTGATTCCTTTAATTCTTAGTCCATATATGTACTTCTTAGGGTATTTGATATTGCTCTACAAAATGGCATTGAACAGTTTTTCCATGGTAAGAGTAGCATCTAGATTCACTTCCAATGGGGGTGGCTGAAAGAGGCTTGGTACCCAACATCTCAGTAGATGGAGTCAGCCTTAACTCATCGACAATTGTGGAATAAAAAATAATGAGCGGTTAATGACACAGGGGTCCGAATAGTGGAGGGAAGAAATATCCGAAGTGGTAATCTAAAACGCACAGTTGATTCAGCGAATGGGGTGGGGGACCTCTTCCTTGGGAAACACACTGTCCTCATGGGTTTTTCAGCATTTGGTCAAATCCAAAAATTTCTCTGCGATGTCCCATTCAAGAGAGCCGTGGTATGGATAGAGTTCACACAGAGAGAGAGAGAGAGCCTCAATGGCATTCACAACTCCAGAGTTGGTCATTTGTTTACCTGGAAGGGGAAAGCTCACTATGGAGACGGAACCCTGAGCAATAGAACAGGAATCTTAGAATGTCCATGAACTTTAGATTTTCTGACATGTTTGGAGAGGGTGAGTGGGGGAGACAGGAGAAGAGATGAAGAGGGTCAGAGGAAGATACCAGAGGGAAGATAGCAGAGAAGACTTGGAAGGTGACAGAGAGGATAATACATTAGTTGTGGGTAGGGATCTGTCTTTTAAAGGGTCCTATAACCCTACCTGCAGACTTAGTATCCATGGAACCCTGGACTGAACAGAGTACTGGCTGAGTGAGTGCACCCTTCCGGGTTTTGTGGGGAGGAGAGATGCCAAGACCTTAATTCCCACCAACATTTATTATAGAAATTTGAGGTCATGAACTTGGGAACATTGGGAATATTGATGTCGAATCTCAAGACTTCTTCTTTTGGAAGAAAGGGCATTGACCAACTTTGGGGGCCTTGAGTATAGTCCGTTACTACCACATCCTGGAGTCCCTGCTTGCTCAAGTATTTCCAGAATGTGTGGAACTGTCTTGGGATGTCCACAGTGTAGGAGATGAGGTTAAGTTTAGAAAACAAAATATTTCTTATGTCCTGGTGACAGAGGGTTTCATGTCAGATGAGGGAGGGTTTTTCCAGGGAAGTTCCAGAAGAGGAAGGGAAGAATCTGGGAACATTGGGAGGCTGAATACTAGTTATCTGGAGTGAACCTTTGGGCCATTTTGCATGAGTCCCATTCAGCTTACTGAAACTTAGATGAAAACTTAGGGTTTGCAAAAAACATAAATTGGAGACACATCAGCTGCCTTTTTTGCTACAAGCAACTTGACAGAATGCATTCACATTTTTAAAAAGAAGGGTATCTCCAGGACAATAAAAAGGACCTTCATTTTGCCAATTTAGAGTGGTTTAGCATGTTCTTCAATACTGTGACAGAGACAGAAATACACACAGCAAGGGAGACACATGCAAACAGACAGACCAATGGATCAGATTTGGTAGAGGACAGTCCTGAGAAAGTACAGAACTACTGCTCTTCTTCCCAGTTGCAGAGGCAAAGACAGAAGGCCAGAGAGAGTTAGAGAGAGAGAGAGAGAGAGAGAGAGAGAGAGAGAGAGAGAGAACAAGGGAACCTAAGAATGTCGGGATCTGTCTTTTAACAGGGTCCATTAAAGCTGCTTGCAGACTTAGTAATCATGGAAGCCTGGATTGACAGGGAATGCCTGAGTGAGTGTATCAAGCCCAGTGGCATTGAAAGGCCAGCCTGATGCCTGCAACTTTCATTCCTACTTTCCCTGAATACTGAATGTTGGGATTTTAGAAATGGCAATTTCGGGAATATGGATATCAAGTTCTCAAGATTGCATCCTGCTGAAGTAGGGCATTGGCAATCATTTAGGACCTGAGAATGTTGTGGTAGAACCAAATCCTGGAATATCTGTTTGTTCCTTTCTTAGACGGGCCAGGTAGCACTCACTCAGGTCTCCAAGACCTCAATAGACATCAGCACTGTAGGAGATGAAGTTCAGGTTAGAAACAATAGTGTTTCTGAAGTCCTGGTATCAGAGCAGTGTTAGGACAGAAGTAGGCATGATTCGTGAAAGAGAGGTCCCAGATGATGAAGAAAGGAATCATTGATCATAGAAAGGCTGAATACTATTTTTCTGGAGTGCCTCTTTGGACCATTCACCATCCTGGACCTTAATTTTGCCATTGTAGAGAAGTTTCCGGTGCTCTTCTCTACTCAGAGAGAAAGATAGACACACATACACACACACACACAGAGACACACACACACACAGAGGGAGAGAGAGAGAGAGGGAGAGAGAGAGAGAGAGAGAGAGAGAGAGAGAGAGAGAGAGAGAGAGAGAGAGACACATACAAACAGAGCTCACCACATAACTCAGATCCGGGAACGGCAGATGGATGCAGAACTGTGCAGAACTGCCACTGTGCCTCAATATGTGGGCTTTGCTGTGTAGGATCTCGCTGCCAAAACTGGATCCAGTGCACAGATCATTGGTGTTAGATGACGCTAAGCAATGACGATGAATAGAAACAGAAGCAGGCCCTGACCTCCATGGCCCTGCAGATGGACCCAGAACTGCCACTGGACCTAGCCTTTTTGGAGGCTGCTGACGAACTCGATCCTGGCCCAACATATGCATTCAGAACTGCCACTGGGTATTGGCATATCAAGGCCCCAGCTGAACTCGGATAAGACGCAAAGATCAATGGTGTCAGATGAATCTAAGCAGTGATGGCGAATGGAAACAGAAACAGCCCCTGACCTCCATGGGCTGGCAGATAAACACAGAACTGCCCCTTGTCCTCAGTGTGTAGGATCTCGCTGCCAGACCTGGATCCAGTACCCAGATCACTGGTATTAGATGACTCTAAACAATGATGATGAATGGAACCAAAAACACCCCCTGGACTCCCTGTGCAGGCAGATGGAGGCAGAACTGCCACAGGGCTTGGACGTGTAGGAGCTTGCCCCCGAATTCGGATCCAGAGCACAGATCACTAGTGTTAGATTACTCTAAACAGTGACAATCAATGGAAGCAGAAACAGCCCCTGGACTACCTGGGCCAGTGGATGGACACAGAACTGCCACTGTGCCTTGGCATTTCAAAACCCACTGCCAAACTCAGATCCTGGGCTGGCAGATAACCATAGAGCTGCCACTGTGCCTCGGCATGAGGGAGTCATCGCAGAACTTGGATCTGGCACATAGATAACTGTTGTCAGATGAATTAAATAGTGTAGACAAATGGAACCAGATACATCGCCTGGGCACCAGGGCTAGCCAAGGACACAGAATTGCCACTGGGCCTTTCTGTGTAGAATCTCACTGCAAAACCTGGATCCTGTCACAGATCAATGGTGTCAGATGACTCTAATGAGTGACAACAACGGGAAGTAGAAATAGACCCTGGACCCCGGTCGCCAGTGACAGATGGACACAGAATTTCCACTGGGCCTTGGCTTATTCGAGAATGCTGTCGAACTCAGATCAGGTGCAAAGATCATTGGTGTCAAAAGACTCTGTGCAGTGACAATGAATGAAACCAGAAACATGCCCTTGGACACCTGCTCCAGCTGATGGACACAGAAGTGACACTGTGCCTCGGTATTTTAGAGCCCGTTGCCAAACTGAGATCCTGTGCTGGCAGATAAACCAGAGCTGCCACTGGGCCTTGGCGTTCCCGAACCTGCAGCCAAACTCGTATCAGTAGCAAAAATCAATGGTGTCAGATGACTGTAAGCAGGGATGACAAATGGAACTGGAAACAAAACCTGTGTTACTTGGGCTGGCAGATGGACACAAAACTGCCATTGGGCATCTGCCGGTCCAAGGACTCCACCAAACTCATATCAGGAGCAAAGATCAATAGTGGCAGAATATTGTAAGCAGTGAGGACTAATGGAACTGGAAACAGAATCTGTATTACTTGGGCCAGTGCATGGACCCAGAACTGCCACTGGGCCTCGGTGTGTCATACACTGCCTCCAATCTCAGATCCTGGGCTATCATATGGATTCAGAAATGCCACTTGGCATCAGCATGAAGGAGCCATGGCAGAACTTGGATCCGGCACACAGATCACTCTTGTCAGATGACTCTAAGCAGTTACTGAGAATGGAACCAGAAACATTGCCTGGACACCTGGGTGAACGAAGGACACAGAATTGCCAGTGGACCTTGCTGGGTAGAATCTTGCTGCAAAACCTCGATCCAGTGCACAGATCACTTGTGTCAGATGACTCTAACCAGTGATGACAACAGGAAGCAGCAACAGCCCCTGGACTCCCAAGTCTGCCAGATGGACACAGAAATGACAATTGGCCTTGAGTTTCATAGCCTGTTGCTAAACTCGGATCCTGGGCTGGCAAATGGACACAGAACTTCCACTGGGCCTTGGCGTGTCCGAGAATGCCATCCAACTCACATCAGGTACACAGATCATTGGTGTCAAATGACTCTAAGCAGTGACGATAAATGTAACCAGAAACATATCCGACCCACCTGCACCAGCAGATGGACACAGACACAGACACAGACACAGAACTGCCAGTGTGCCTCAGTATTTTAGAACCCGTTGCTGAACTCACATCCTGTGCTGGCAGATAAGCACAGAGCTGCCACTGGGCCTTGGTGTTTTTGAGCCGGCAGCCAAACATGAATCAGGAGCAAAAATCAATGATGTCAGATGACTGTAAGCAGAGATGACAAATGGAACTGGAAACAGAATCAGGCAAGTCCAGAGCTGCTATTTATCCAGGTTGCAGAGAGAAAGACAAAAGGCCAGAGAGAGTGTGAGAGACTGGGAGATAGAGGGAGAGAGAGAGAGAGAGAGAGAGAGAGAGAGAGAGAGAGAGAATAAGAGAGCCTAAGTGGGTCGGTATCTGTTTTTAACAGGGTCCTTTAAAGCTTCTTGCAGACTTAGTAACCATGGGATCTTTAAGTAAGATTCTATAAGGAGATAATGATCCAGATATTCCCAGAGAGTTAACTAAAAAGATAGACAACTCCTATAATTAGAGGAGGCGATTCAGCATCATCAGATATATTGACTATGCAAAACCATGGGAAGAATATGTGCTCCCCACAAAGCATAGTCCAACTTCTGTTCTATGGCCGAAGGAACCATTACGATGGTTGTGCCTACCCGTCTCACCAGCCTAAATATTTTAAACCCTTATTTTAAAGTACTGGCCTACATGGTACAGAAATGCCATATAAATTCTAAGAAGTATTTAAGGAGAGAACCAAGTATGATACATGTCTCCTACGCTAAGGAACAGTTTAATTGGTTGTGTCAGAACAATGAGTCATGGGCGATTGCCTTTGCTCAGTTTTCAGGAAGAATTAATAATCAGTTTCTAGCTCATGGACTGTTACAATTTGCACTAATGCATCCTTTTCTATTTCCAAAATTGTAAAAATCAGTCCTATAAAATATGCGATGTTAGTTTTTACCAATTGTTTTATTAGGAGAGTCACTCACATAGGTTATTAATAGAAAGGAGTAGATAGAGCAGACAGCTCTGGCTTCAGCTCAAATAATCAAACTGCAAGCTGTTGCAGTGGTCTTGCAGATCCTGGTAAATAATTCATTTAATTTGTATACTGACAGTCACTATGTCTTTAATGCTCTTGAAGTATTAGAGACAATTCCATACATAGGATCCAATATTAGATTGATTTGAGCAAATTCAAAATGTTATTCACCTAAGAGAATTATCATGTTTATGGGTCACACTGGGAACCTATTAAATAGGCCTTGCCCTGATTACTAGCCAAATGGAATGAATTAACTGATTAACAAAATCAGTTGATTTGCCATAAATAGAAATAGCTCAACAGGCTTGTAACTTTCTTCATCTAAAGAGCAAAAGTCTATGAAATTAAGTTGGCTTAACTAGAGAGATTGCTTGTCAAATCATCAAACAATGTGGAATATGTCCACAATGACTATGACTTATTTAAGGGTGAATCCTCAAGGCCTGCTCCCCAACCATTTATGGCGAATGGATGTGACTCACATCACAGAGTTTCGCAAGTTAAAAATGTGCACGTGGCAATTGACATGTATTTAGGTTTCTTAATGGCCACTCCACAAACAGGAGAAGCCACCAGACATGTTATAAGTCACTGTTTAAGATGTTTTGCTTACATGGGAGTGCCAAAAGTTATAAAAACAGATAATGGGTCTGGATATACTAGCAAAGCTTTCCACCTTATTTTGTGCTTAATGGAAAATTGATCAAAAAACAAGTATTCCTTATATATCCCCAAGGAAAAGGAATAAGAGAGCGGGCCGATAAGATAAAAAGGGGGGAGCTGTGCCCCCAGTCTCCACATGATGCGTTAAATCATGCACTGTTTATCTTAAACTTTTTAAATATGGATGCCAGTGAGCAATCTGATGCAGAAAGATTCTGGCATGAAGGAACTCAAGCAAATTTTGCTCAGGTCAAATGGAGAAATGAATAGAGGGGGCCGGGCATGGGGATCGAGGGCATGTCTGTGTTTTCTCACAGGAGAACGAGGTGTGCTGACTTCTGGAGCAGTTGATGAGATGCATGGAGCAGAGAGAAAAACGGGACCTGGGCCCACAGGAGACCATCTGAAACAGCTGAAGTAAAACACTGGACCTGTATTTCCTGAACCTTGAGGACATTCGACTAACAGCCTAGGAATAAGGGAGACACACCCAGTTCCAGTTTCGAGATGCTTTCCAGAGTTCCTGCTTCTCTAAAGATGGACTACATTCACCTCTCTGAATCCATGAGTGCTCATCCAAGAGCAGACTAAGACCTTGATAAAAACAGCTTGCTTTCTTGCCACAAACAGAAGCACAAAACTGTTTTGCCAGTTTTTCTGTTGGGAAAAAGGACTCATTTAGGACAGTCGGATACTGGCATAATCCAAAGTGGCAGAAGCTCCTTCACCGTGCTTAAATAAGACATGAACAAAAGACTTTGAGTTAACTTTCAAAGACTGATATTAAAAACCTGATGTTAGAACTTCGGACTTTAAGCAAGTAATAGAAAAGTTTCAAGGGGCATTGAGTCCAAGGCAGGGAATAAAGAAAAATGTTTTAGAATTGTGGGATTGTTCACACCCCACAGATTGTGAGAATACCTTATTGTCTTTTGATTGTATTTTAACTCACCCTATTGTATGATCATGATGGAATTGTTAATGTCTGTGATCTTGCTAATGCAAGATCTTGTTAATGCAAATGTTATTAGAAACTAGAAGTCAGAGTGCATTCTTACAGGGATGCAACGTGCAGTTTACAAGCCTTAGGATAGAAGTTTATTTTGGGGAGCAAACTTTAATAAGGTCCATATCAGAGGCACTAGTGGCATTGCCATGCAGATTTTAAAAGGCCATTTTAACCTTTATACATCTACGTCCTGCAGGAGAATATATGCAGCTGTGAGGATTTTGGAGCTGAACCATCGCCCATCCCCCACTAACCTTATTTGTTTTACAGAGGCTGATACCAGCCAAAGATGGGTACTGTTTTCCTTGCCTTTGGGGAATCCTAAGACATAACACGCATGATGCAATGTGAGATTCCATGACAGGCACCCCTGGTAGGTTGAAGGGAACCTCCTAATACAGGCACAGTCATCTGTCCTGATGCAGAAGCACAGGTTTCTTTTTATTAATTTAAGAGAGAGGAATTGTGGGCCACCAAAATCTTTCCACTATGGAATATTTTGAGATCCAGCCTTTGGTTTCACTAAACAGGAACACCGGAAAGCTGTGGCCCAATATTGTATTGTTAATGCCAGTGGGCTACTATTTTTTGCCAAGGCCTCAGGGTAATGTGCCTCTTATTTGCATCTCTGTGGACCTAAGCATCTGAATAGGCCCTCACCTGGTTGGAGGTGCTATAAGTGTGTGAGTAACTTGTGAGGACAGAAGGTTAAAAGTTAAGGGAAAGTGTCTAGAGGAGAGAGGAGAACAAAGAGAGTTGGTTTCCTCATGGTCATGGCAGGATGGTTAAGAAACACCATAAAAGATGGCTCATAAAGAAATGACTGTAGTTGTACAACATGGAACTTAGAGCTCTATGAAGATGACAAGATGCCTGTCTTGATCATCGCTGGGTTGCCTGGAGTTTCCAATTCCACACCGCCACTCAAGTAGAACCTCACGGACTAAGGCTGAGACAGGCTGGGTCACGACAAGCAGTATAGGAGATGAAGTTACCTTCATAAACAAAAGTCCTGGTATCAGAGCAGTGGTAGGACAGATGTTGGGGTGATTTGAGAAACAGAGATCCAAGATGATGAAGAAAGGAATCTGGGATCATAGAAAGGCTTAATATTATTTTTCTGGAGTGCATCTTTTGACCTGTTTGCATGGTTTCCATTCAGTATCTTAGACCTTAATTGAGCCATTGTAGAGAGGTTTAGCATGCTTTTCAGTAATCAGAGAGACAGATAGACACACACAGACACACAAACACAAAAAAGTCACACACACAGAAAGAGACAGAGAAACAGGGAGAGAGAGAGAGAGAGAGAGAGAGAGAGAGAGAGAGAGAGAGAACACATAAAAACAGACAGATAAAAAAGCTCAGATTAGGTGGAGACCAGTCCAGAACTAGTACAGTTTCAGGTATACACCCAGGGTGAAGATGCAAAAACAGACAGTGAGAGAGATAGAGAGAGACAGAGAGAGAGACAGACAGAGAGAGAGACAGAGAGACAGAGAATTTGGCTTAGGGTAGCAGGCAAACACATTGCAAAGCCCTTAGAATTATAGACTCCAATCAGGGTGTAGAGACATATACTGAGAGACACAGACAGTGAAAGACAGAGATACAAGACACAGAGACAGAGACGTTGTGTGCTAGAGAAAGAGTTAGAGAATGAAAGGACAGACAGACAGACAAACAGTCCAAGGTTTAATGTAGGCTTGGATAAGTGCATTATACATCAAGAGGCTGGCTACCAACATTCACATGGAAAAAGCTGTCTCTGCCTAATGAACTTAGTTCTGCTGCTGACATCATCTCTTGCACCCAAGTAGAGGCAGTCACATGATCTATCAATCTAATCTAAGAAATGGTATTTAAACCTTCCTGAAGAAGGTAACCATGGAAAACTCACCTTTTTCACAGTAATGTGATTCTTTTCGTTCTCTTAGTCCATTTATGTACTTTTTAGGGTACGTGATATTGTTCCACAAAATGGCATTGAACTGTTTTTCCATGGTAACAGTAGCAGCTGGATTGCCTTAAACATAACATGCAATTCAAATGGGGGTGGCTGAAAGAGGCTCGGTACCCAACATCTCAGTAGATGGAGTCAGACTTAACTCATTGACAATTGTGGAACAAAAAAATGCCTGAGCAGTTAAGATGACACAGGGGTCTGAAAAGAGGAGGGAAGAAATTCCCAAAGTCTGAAAAGGACAGGTGATTCAGCAAATGGGGTGGTGGATCTCTTCCTTGGGAAACACACTGTGCTCATAGGTTTTTCAGCATTTGATCAGCTCCAGAAAATATCTCTGCGATATCCCACACAACAGAGACATGGTATGGAGAGAGATCACAGAGAGAGAGAGAGCCTCCATGACTTTCACAACTCCAGAGTTGGTCATCTCTTTACCGGGAATGGGAAAGCTCGCTATGGAGACCAAACCCTAAGCAATGGAACAGGAATCTTAGAATGTCCATGAACTTTAGATTTTCTGACATGGTTGGAGAGGGTGAGTGGGGCAGACAGGAGAAGAGATGAAGAGGTTCAGAGGAAGATACAAGAGAGAAGAAAGCAGAGAAGACTTGGAAGGTGACAGAAAAAAATAATACATTAGTTGTAGGTAGGGATCTGTCTTTAAAGGGTCCTATAACCCTGCCTACAGACTAAGTACCCATGGAACTCAGGATTGAACAGAGTACTGGCTGAGTAAGTGCACCCTTCCGGGTTTCATGGGCAGGACAGATGCCAAGACCTTCATTCTCACATTCATTTTTTATGGAAATTTGAGGTCTTGAACTTGGGAACATTGGGAATATTGATATTGACTTCTCGAGACAGCTTGTTTTGGAAGAAAGGGCATTGACCAACTTTGGGGGCCCTGAGCATAGTCAGTTACTCCCACATCCTGGAGTCCCTGATTGCTCCAAGAATTTACAGAATGTGTGGCACTGTCTTGGGATGTCAGCATTATAGAAGATGAGGTAAACTTTAGAAATCAATACATTTATTATGTCCTGGTGACAGAGGGTTTCATGTCAGATGAAGGAGGGTTTTCCCAGGGAAGTTCCAGAAGAGGAAGAGAGGAATCTGGGAGCGTTAAGAGGCTGAATACTATTGATCTGGAGTGAATCTTTGGACCGTTTTGCATGGGTCCCATTCAACTCACTGGAACTTACATGAAAACTATGGGTTTTCAAAAAAAATTAATTGGAGACACATCAGCTGCCTTTTTTGATGCAAGAAACTTGACTGAAAGCATTCACATTTTTAAAAAGAACGGTATCTACAGGACAATAAAAAGAACCTAATTTTGCCAATTTAGAGTGGTTTAGCATACTCTTCAATATTCTGACAGAGACAGAAACACATACAGCAAGGGAAACACATGCAAACAGACTGAAGAATGGATCAGATTTGGAAGAGAACAGTCCTGAGAAAGTACAGAACTACTACTATTCATCCAGGTTGCAGAGGCAAAGACAGAAGGCCGGAGATAGGTTGAGAGAGATAGAGAGAGAGAACAAGAGAAACTAAGTGGGTCAGGATCTGTCTTTTAACAGGGTCCATTAAGCTGCTTGCAGACTTAGTAACCATGGAAGCCTGGATTGACAGAGGACTGCCTGAGTGAGTGCATCAAATCCTGGAATATCTGTTTGTTCCTTTTTTGGACAGGCCAGGGAGCACTCATTCGGGTCTCCTAGAACTCAACAGACGTCAGCAGTGTAGGAGATGAAGTAAAGTTTAGAAACAAAAGTGTTTCTGGAGCCCTGGACTCAAAGCAGGACAGATGATGTGGTGATTCGTGAAAGAGAGATCCGAGCTGATGATGAAGGGAATCTGGGATCATAGAAAGGCTGAATTCTATTTTTCTGGAGTGCATCTTTGGACCTGTATGCATGGGTCGCATTCGGCACCCTGGACCATAATTTTGCCATTGTAGTGAAGTTTAGCATGCTCTTTAGTACTCAGACAGAGAGCCAGAAAACACACACACACACACACACACACACACACACACACACACACACACACACACACACACACACACACACACACACACACACAGAGAGAGAGAGAGAGAGAGAGAGAGAGAGAGAGAGAGAGAGAGAGAGAGAGAGAGAGACACATACAAACAGACACATAATAGCTCAGGTTAGGTGGAGACCAGTCCAGAACAAGTACATCTTCAGGTATTCACCCAGGGTTCTGAGGAAAAAACAGAGGACTATACAGTGACAGAGACAGAGACTTTGGCGTAGGAAAGCAGGCAATCACATTGCAAAGCAGTTAGAAGTATAGACTCCCAACCAGGGTGTAGAGACATAGACAGAAAGACACAGAGACATAGATACATAGAGATACATACAGAGACAGAGACAGAGTCAGTGAGTGCTAGAGAGAGGGTTAGAGAATGAAATGACAGACACACAGAAAGTCTAAGGCTTAATGTAGGATTGGATAAGTACATTATACATCCAGAGGCTGGCTACCAACATACTCATGGAGATAGCTGTCTCTGCCTTATGAACTCTGTCCTACTGCTGACATATCTCTTGCACCCAAGTAGATGCAGTCACATGATCTTTCACTCTAATCTACAAAATGGAATTTAAAACTTCCTGAAGAAGCCAACCATGGAAAACTCACTTTTTTCACAGTAATGTGATTCCTTTCGTTCTCTTAGTCCATTTATGTACTTCTTAGGGTACTTGATATTTCTCCACAAAATGGTATCAAACAGATTTTTCACAGTAACAGTAGCAGTTAGATTCCCACAAACATAAGTTGCACTTCCAATGGGGGATGGCTGAAGGAGACTCGGTACCCTACATCTCAGAAGATGCAGTCAGCATCTTACCTCATTGACAATTGTGGAACAAAAATTGCAGGAACCTTTGAGATGACACAGGGGTCCAAAAAGGGGAGGGAAGAAACTCCCAATGTCGTAAGGCTGACACCCACATGTGATTCATCGAATGTGGTGGTGGACTCTTCCTTGGGAAACACACTGCGTTCTTGGGGTGTTTCAGAATTTGGTAAGGTCCAGAAAACACCTGATCAACCGAGCCTGGGTATGAAGAGAGTTCACAGTCAGAGAGAGCCTCCATGGCTTTAAGAGCTCCAGGGTTGGATATTTGTTTAATTGGAAGGGGAAAGCTCGCTATGGAGACAGAACCCTGAGCAATGGAACACGAATCTTAGAATGTCCATGAAGTTTAGATTTTCTGACATGGTTGGAGAGGGTGAGTGGGACAGACAGGAGAAGAGATGAAGAGGGTCAGAGGAAGATACCAGAGAGAAGAAAGCAGAGAAGACTTGGAAGGTGACAGAAAGAATAATACATTAGTTGTAGGTAGGGATCTGTCTTTTAAAGGGTCCTATAACCCTGCCTGCAGACTTAGTACCCATGGAACCCAGGACTGAACAGAATACTGGCTGAGTGAGTGCACCCTTCCAGGTTTCATGGGCAGGACAGATGCCAAGACCTTCATTCCCACCTTCCTTTATCGTGGAAATTTGGGTTCTTAAGCTTTGCAACATTGGGAATAATGATGTCGAGTTCTCAAGACTGTTTATTTTTGAAGAACTGTCATTGACCAACTTTGGGGACACCTGAGAATAGTAGCTTACTACCACATCCTGGAGTCCCAAGAATTACCAGAACGTGTGGCACGGTCTTGGGATGTCAGCAGTGTAGGAGATGAGGTTAAGTTTAGAAAACAAGATATTTCCTATGTCTTGGTGACAGAGGGTTGCATGGTCAGATGAGGGAGGTTTTTCCCAGCGAAGTGCCAGATGAGTAACAGAGGAATGTGGGAAAACTGAGAGGCTGAATACTAGTTATCTGGAGTGAATCTTTGGACCTTTTGCATGGGTCCCATTCATCTCACTCGTTCTTACATGAAAACTTAGGGTTTGCCAAAAATTAAATTGGAGACACATAAAGTTGCCTTTTTTGATACAAGCAACTTGACTGAAAGCATTCACATGTTTGAAAAAGAAGGGTATCTCCAGGACAATAAAAAGCACCTTAATTTTGCCATTTTAGAGTGGGTTACCATGCTCTTCAATCCTCTGACAGAGACAGAAACACACACAGCAAGGGAGACACATGTAAACAGACAGACAAAAGGATCAGATTTGATAGAGAACAGTCCTGAGCAAGTCCAGAGCTGCTGCTATTCATCCAGGATGTAGAGGCAAAGACAGAAGGCCAGAGAGAGGCTGAGAGACTGGGAGAGAGAGAGACAGAGACAGAGACAGAGACAGACAGAGACAGAGAGAGAGAGACAGAGACAGAGAGAAACAGACAGAGACAGAGACAGAGACAGACAGAGATAGAGACAGAGAGACAGAGACAGAGAGAGAGAGAGAAAAAATAAGACTGCCTAAGTGGGTCAGAATATGTCTTTAACAGGGTACTTTAAGGTGCATTCAGATTTAGTAAACACGGAAGCCTGGATTGACAGAGGACTGCCTGAGTGAGTGCATCAAGCCAGGTGCCATGGACAAGCCAACCTGATACCTGCACCTTTCATTCCTACTTTCCCTGAATACTGAATTTAGGGGTTTTAGCAATGGCAATTTTGGGAATATGGATATCGAGTTCTCAAGATTGCTTCCTGCTGAAGTAGGGCATTGACAATCATTGGGGACCTGGGAATGATGTGGTATCACCAAATCCTGGAATATCTGTTTATTCCTTTCTTGGACAGGCCAGGTAGCCCTCACTTGGGTCTCCTAGAACTCAACACACGTGAGCAGTGTAGGAGATGAAGTTTACAAAGAAAAGTGTTTCAGAAGTCGTGGTATCAGAGCTGTGATGGGACAGATGATGGGGTGATTTTCGAAAGATAGTTCCCCGAGATGAAGAAAGGAATATGGTATCAAAGAAACGCTGAATTCTATTTTTCTGGAGTGCATCTTTGGCCTGTTTGCATGGGTCCCATTCAGCACCCTGGACCTTAATTTTGCCATTGTAGAGAAGTTTAGCATGCTTTTCATTACTCAGGCAGAGAGACTGACAGACAGACAGACAGACATACACACACACACAAACATGCACTCAAACACACACACAAACAAACACACACACACACAGAGAGAGAGAGAGAGAGGGGGGGGAACACATACAAACAGACACATAAAAGCTCAGTTTAGGTGGAGACCAGTTGAGAACAAGTAGAGCTTCAGGTATTTGTCAAGGTTGCTGAGGCAAAAAGAGAGGACTAGACAGTGAGAGAGACAGAGACTTTGGCTTGGGTTAGCAGGCAAACACATTGCAAAGCAGTTAGAATTATAGGCTCCCACCCAGTTTGTAGAGACATATACAGAGATACACAGATAGTGAGAGACAAAGAAACACAGAGACAGAGACAGAGACAGAGACAGTGAGTGCTAGAGAGAGAGTTAGAGAATGAAATGACAGGCACACACACAGACAGTCCAAGGCTTAATGTAGGCTTGGATAAGTGCATTATACATCCAGAGGCTGGCTTCCAACATACTCATGGAAGAAGCTGTCTCTGCCTTATGAACTCAGTCCTGCTGCTGACATCATCTCTTGCACCCAAGTAGATCTTTCAATCTATTCTAAAAATTGGAATTTAAACATTCCCGAAAAAGTGAACCATGGAAAACACCTTTTTCATAGTAATGTGATTCCTTTCGTTCTCTTAGTCCATTTATGTACTTCTTAGGATAATTGATATTGCTCCACAAAATGGCATTAAACTGTTTTTCCATGTTAACAGTAGCAGCTGGATTTCCTTAAACGTAAGATGCACTTCCAATGGGGGGAGGTTGAAGGAGGCTTGGTAACCAACATCTCAGAAGACAGAGTCAGTCTTAACTCACAGACAATTTTGGAACAAAAAATGCCCGAACCGTTGTGATGATACAGGGGTGCGAACAATGGAGGGAAGAAACTCCAAAAGTCTATATCTGAAAACACAGGTGATTCAGCCAATGTGGTGGTGGACCTCATCCTTGCGAAACACACTGTCCTCATGTGGTCTTGCAGCATTTTGTCAGCTCCAGTAAAAGATCTCTGCGACCTCTCGCTCAACCGAGCCTGGGTATGGAGAGAGTTTCCAGAGAGAGAGCCTCCATGGCTTTCACAGCTTCAGGGTTGGTCATTTGTTTACGTGGAAGGGGAAAGCTCTCTATGGAGACGGAACTCTGAACAATGGAACACGAATCTTAGAATGTCCATGAACCTTAGGTTTTTTGACATATTTGGCGAGGTTGGGTAGGGATCTGTTTTTTAAAGGGTCCTATAGCCTTGCCTGAAGATTTATTACCCATGGAACCCTGGACTGAACAAAGTACTTGCTGAGTGAGTGCACTGTTCCAGGTGTCCTGGGCAGGTAGCAGGATGACAGGACCTTCATTCCCACTTTCAATTTTTATGGAAATTTTGAGGCTTAGACTTGGCAATATTGGGAATAACGATGTTGAGTTCTCCAGACTGTTTCTTTTTGATGAAAGGGCATTGACCAATTTTGGTGGCCCCGAGAATATTGGGGTACTACCACATCCTGGAGTACCTAGTTGGTCCATGGATATCCAGAGTGTGTGGCACTGTCTTGGTCATCCTAAGACTCGGCAGATGTCAGCCTCGTTGGAGTTGAGGTTAAGTTTATAAAACAAAATATTTCATAATTTTTGGTGACAGAGGGTTGCATGGACAGATGAGGGAGGGTTTTCCCAGGGCAAAGTACCAGTTGTTTAGGAGAGGAATCTGGGAACATTGAGAGGCTGAAAACTATTTTTCTGGAGGGAATGTTTGGACCTTTTTGCATGGGTCCCTTTCAGCCCACAGGAACTTACAGGAAAACTTTGGTTTTACAAAAACATAAATTGGATACATTTCAGCTGCCTTTTTTTGATAAAAGCAACTTGACTGAAAGCATTCACATGTTTGAAAAAGAAGGGTATCTAAAGGACAATATAAAAGCACCTTAATTTCGCCATTTTAAAGAGGTTTACCATGCTCTTCAATACTCTGACAGAGACAGAAACACACACAGCAAGGGAGACCCAAGCAAACAGACAGACAAAAGTATCTGATTTGGTAGAGAAAAGTCCTGAGCAATTAGAGAGCTTCTGGTATTCATTCAGCTTGCAGAGGCAATGGCAGAAGCCCAGAGTGAGGGGAGAGACTGTGACAGAGAGAGAGAGAGAGAGAGAGAGAGAGAGAGAGAGAGAGAGAGAGAGAGAGAGACTAAGACAGCCTAAGTGGGTCGGGATCTGTCTTTTAACAGGGTCCTTTTAACCTGCTTGCAGACTTATTAACCATGGAAGCTTGGATTGACAGAGGACTGCCTGAGTGAATGCATCAAGTCAGCTTCATTGGACAGGTCATTTTGATGCCTGCATCATTCATTACTAATTTCCCTGAATACTGAATGTTGTGGTTTTAGAACTGGCAATTTAGGGAATAAGGATATGGAGTTCTCAAGATAGCATGCTGCTGACACAGGGCAATGACCATCATTGGGGACCTGAGAAAGTTGTGGTACTACCACATCCTGTAATATCTATTTGTTCCCTTTTTGGACAGGCCAGATAGCACTCACTCAGGTCTCCTAGACTTCATCAGATGTCAGCAGTGTAGGAGATAAAGTTAAGTTTAGAAACAAAAGTCTTTCTGAAGTCCTGGTATCAGAGCAGTGATAGGACAGATGATGCAGTGATTTGCGAAATAGAGATCACAGATGATGAATAAAGAATCCAGGATCATACAGAGGCTGAATTCTATTTTTCTGGAGTGCATCTTTGGCCCTGTTTGCTTGGGTCTCATTCAGCTCCCTGGAACTTACAGGGACATTTTGGGTTTACCAAAACCATAAATTGGAGACACATCAGCAGCCTCTTTATTATAGAAGCGATTTGGCTGAAAGCATTCTCATTTTGGAATGGGAAGGTATCTTTTGGAAGATAAAAAAGCACCTTAATTTTGCCATTGTAGAGAGGTGTTGCATGCTCTTCAGTACTCAGACCGAGAGTCAGATACACACACACACACACACACACACACACACACACACACACACACACACACGGAGAGAGAGAGAGAGAAGAGGGAACACATACAAACATACTTAAACTTGGCAACATTAAGAATAGGAATGTCTAGTTCTCAAGACTGCTTCTTTTTAAAGAACGGGCATTGACCAACTTTGTGGTCCCTGACAAAATTATGGTACTACCACATCCTGGATGTGGTTGCTCCACATTTCCAGTTGTGTGGCTCTGTCTTGGGCATCCTAAGCCTTGAGAGCTGTCAGCATTGTAGGAGATGAGGTTAAGTTTAGAAGATAAATTATTTCTTAAGTCCTGGTGACAGAAGGTTGCATGGTCAAATGATGGAGGATTTTCCCAGGGAAAGTTACCGGAGGAGGAGGAGAGGAATCTGGGATTATTTTGGGAATGAATACTATTTATCTGGAATGAAGGTTTGGAACTTTTTGCATGGGTCCCATTTAGCTCATTGGAACTTAGAGGAAAACTTTGGCTTTGCCAAAAACATAAATTGGAGACACATCACCTGCCTTCTTTTGATACAAGCAACTTGGCTGAAAGCATTCACATGTTTGAAAATGAAGAGTATTTATAGGACAATAAAAAGCACCTTAAGTTTGCAATTTTAGAGTGTTTTAGCATGCTCTTCAATAATCTAACACACAGAGAGAAAAATACACAACAAGGGAGACACATACAGACAGAGATACAAAAGTATCAGATTTGGCAGATAACAGTCCTGAGCAAGTCGAGAGCTGCTGGTATTAATCCAGGTTGCAAGGTAAAGACAGAAGGCTAGAAAGAGAATGAGAGATTGGGAGAGAGCTAGAGCAAAAGAGAGAAAGACAGAGAGACAGAGAGGTGGAGCTCAGTTAGCAGGCAGTTCCAGTGCAATTCAGGTAGAGTTATAGCAGGCGGCCCACCAGGGTGAAGGGATATACACAGAGAGACAGTGACAGTGAGTGAGAGAGAATTGGAGTTGAAAATTCAGAAATACAGACAGAGAGACACACACACAAACCAAGGCTAAGTGTAGGTTGAGATATGTAAATACCAGGTCCACGGGTGGGTCCTCTCATAGTCAAGGAGTATGCTGTCTCTGTCTCATGAACTCTTCTTTGCTTCTGCCATCATTTGATGCACCCAAGAACCTGCAGTCCAATGATCCTTCAATCTAATCTAAGATATGGAATTAAAACCTTCCTGGAAGAAGCTAACACACAAAACTCAAATTTTGTGTGTGTCTTTTCATGTTTATCGTCCATTAATGCACAACCTGCGGAATATAACATTCCTTCTTAAAAGCAGTTGAACAGTTTTTCCAAGGTAACAGTAATTGGAAGGTTGCCTCAAACCTAAGATGTATTTCCCATGGGCTAGGCCAGTGAAGGCTTGGTACTCCCATTCTCAGAACTCAGAGTCAGCTTGAACTCATGGGCAAAGACTGAACCGGTTCTTTTAAAGCAGCCTGCACTGAACTCAATTAGAGGCACAGATCACTGGTGTCAGATGACTGTCCACAGTGATGACGAATGGAACCTGAAACAGCCCCTAACCTACATGGTTAGCTGGGCCTCAGAACTGCAACTGGGCCTCAGCCTGTCTGAGCCCGTTGCTGAACTCAGAACCGGCACACACTGGTGTCATATTACTTTATGCAGTGTCGACTAATGAAACCTAAAACAGCCCCAATCCTACCTGGCCGGCAGATTGACAAAGAACTACCACTGGGCCTTGGCATATTGGAGCCCACCGGCGAACTGGGATCAGGCTCACATATCAGTGGTGTCAGAAGACTCTAAGCAGTGACCACCAATGGAACCAGAAACAGCCCATGGCCTACCTTGGCCAGCAGATGGAGGCAGTGCTGCCACTGGGGCTCGGCATGTCGGATCCTGTCATCAAATTCTTATCCTCGGCCGGCTGATCGACACAGCACTGCCACTGGGCCTTGCGTGTCTGATCCCGTCCCTGAACTCAGATCCCTTGCACAGATCAATGGTGTCAGTTGACATTAAGCAGTGATGACGAATGGAACTGTAAACAGCCCCTAACCTACCTGGGCCTGCTGATAGACATTGAACTGCCACTGGGCCTTGGCATGTCAGAGCCCTCCTGTGAATTCGGATCTTGGCCCGGCAGATGGATGAAGAATTGCTACTGGGCCTCCGTGTGTTGGAGCCTGCCTCTGAACTCGGAACCGGCGCATAGATCACTGGTGTCAGATGACTCTAAGCCCTGAAGACAAGTGGAACCTGAAACAGCCCCTGGCCTACGTGGGCAGCTAGATGGAGGCAGAAATGCCACTGTGCCTTGGCGTGTTGTATCCAGCTGTTGAACTAGGATCCTGGGCCGGTAGATGGATGCAGAACTGACACTGGGCCTTGACATGTGGGAGGAAAACAAACCAAGAGACACCATCATATAGGGAGCCAGTATAGGTTTAAGCAGAAAGCAGCCACAAGGAACATGTATGGACCTCTACAAGGATGGCTAAAACTAACCATCCAAGCAACAGCAGATAGACTACCTTAAATGCCATACCTGATACTGAGATTGATCATTAACTTATATGCCACCATAGCACCTTCATCTAGCAGCTGATTTAAGTAGAAGCAGACACCCATGGTTAAACACTGAAATGAAAGTGAATACAGTTACAGAGAAGGAAGTGTGATGAGCACAGTGGTCAAGACCAGACTGGTGAAACCCACAGAAGCAGATGAACTCAACAAGGGGGAGCACTTGGCCCCCAGACTTACCACTGGGAAATAAGAATGGAACTGATCAAGACCCTATGAATGTGGGTTTCAGTGAGAATACCTCTGAAATCTCAGGGACCTCTTGTACTAGATAAGTACATATCCATAGCATAGGAATGGATTTTGGGAGCCCATTCCACACAGGGGTATACTCCCTCAGTCTAGACTAGGGGGGGTGCCTAGGCTTCATCCTACAGGATATGACAGACTAAGAATAGCCCCCATGGAAAATTCACTCTCACCCGGAGGAAGAAATGTTCTGGAATATGTAGGGTATTTTTGAGGTGCAGGGGAACAGGGGAGGAAGTGAGATTGAAGGTAAAACAAGCTTCCTTTTAATTTAAATAAAAAAAATGGAGGGAAAAATCTATAAAGTACCACAGCTAATGTACCAAAATGTGTAAGTGAAATACCAGGAGACTTAAGACATCAAAAATGTACAATAAACATAGGGTTGCCTTCATTTTGGGAAATGCAGCATATGGCATATATCTAAGTGGTCATCAACCAGTTTGAATAGCATAATTATGCTTTTACTCACATATGTACTGCACTGTATCCATAGTAGATTACTGTGGTTAAGCAGAAGTAAAAATAGTTGCAGCCAGAGAGAGACTTTTGCCTTCTGCCTGAGTACAGGAGGATATATTGTGAGGTCATGACTGGGTGTGGCTGGTTTAGAATTTGAAGATGTAATAGATTGTGACAGACACATCCTAAGTGTTTCATAGCAAATTTGAGAGAAATCTCTCTGCCCATATCATGGGCCAAAGAAACATGGAGCAACTCAGATTGAGTTTTGCCCTTGGGGATTTTAATATCCTAAGGTATGACATTGTACATTTAAGAACACCAAAATGGCATTGATTCTCCAAAGGAGCCAATGACACCAGGTTTGGGCATTTCTAAGCAACTGGAAATGTTATCCAACATGAGGGTACCTAATCTCAATAACTATAGTTTATGAAGTACCTCCTTCAAGTCTTTTATTAGTAGATTTTCTCTTCCATAAGAAGTAAAACCCTATTGTGTATTCTGTCTTTAGTTCTGTAACAAAACTTTTAATTAGATTATTTGTTGTTTTGGTGACAATTTTCTTGAGTCATTTGTAAAATTTAGAAATCAATCCTTGGCTAGAGTTGGGAAGGTAAACACCTTTTCTTTGTTTTGTTTGCTGCTGTATTGTCTTGTTGACTATGTCTTTTTCTTTACAGAAACATCTCAATTTCATGAGGCCACATTACTGTGTGTCTTTGATACAGTTATATTCAGGAAATGGACTCCTGTTGAAATTTCTTCAATGCTACCTCCCTGTTACACTGCTGAGTGGTTCAATTTGGCTGGATTTATATTGAAGTCTTTGATCCATTGTGACATTTGTTTGGTCCATACAGAAATATAAAATGGCTAAAGGACACTTAAGAAATTGTTCAACGTCCAAAGCTATCAGGGAAATGTGAATCATTACAACTTTGAGATATCACATTACACCTGCCAGTATGGCTATAGTAAAAGCACCAAGAACAGATTATGTTGGAGAGGATGTGCAGAAATTATACCTGTTCTCTATTTTTGCTGGAAGTGAAAACTTGTACAATCATTTTGGCAGTCAGTACGTAAGATTTTCTGAAAATTGGGCATAGTTCTACTTCACCATCTAGCAATTTCACTCTTGGCATGAACCCAAATATGTATATTCATAAAACACAGACATCTGTACAGCTCTGTTCAAAACAGCAGCATTTGTAATAGCAACATTCTGGAAACAACTAATATGTCCTTCCACTAAAGAATCAATAAAGAAAATGTGATACAATTAATCATTGGAGTACTACTTGTTGGAAAAACAAATGAAACAAATGGATGGAACTAGAAGAAAAGATACTGCGTGAGGTAACCCATACACAGACAAATATGTGATATCCTCACCATTGTATTAATATTAGACATACAGTAAATGATGCCTAGCCTACAAAACAATACCTGCTGAGAAGCGAGGAACATCTAGGACCCTATGAGTGACATTCATGGTTCCTCAGAATAGGGGAAAGGCACTAGACTCCCTGTCACTTGGAGAAAGAGGAGTTAAGTAGGAGAAAGATGAGGGGAAAATAGGAGGGGAAAGGAGAATATGAGATATCAGTAAGATTGATTGGGCGAGTAGTATAGATGAGAATGAGAAAAGAGATACCTTAATAGAGGCATAAATTATAGTTTAAAAGGAAATATGGTCCTAGGCAAAAGTCCAGTGATCCACAAAGATAATCCCACCTAACAATCTAAGAAATAGTGGAGAGGCTACCTTAAATGAACTTCTCCTATATTTGATTGATGTCTATCATATATTTCATCCTAGATACTTCATAAAATAGCTGATGAAAGCTGAAGAATACACACAAAACTAAACAATGACTTGAGCACCTGGAATCCAGGTTCAGAAAAGGATAAATGATGAGAAAATGGGTCAATAATAGGCTGTATGAACACAAAAAAACAGCTGACCTGAACAAGTGGGAGCTCACAGTCTACATTCTGACTACTGTAGAACCATTATAGTACCATAATGTTTCTTATATGCATTTGATTGGAAAATTATTTCCCAAACTTTTACTATGAGGTAGCAAGTGTCTTTAATGTTGAGCTGTGTTTCATGTTTGCAGGAGACGGAGAAATCCTCTTTTCATATAAAATCTATTAGCCTGTGTCTTTTTATATGTATGTTATGTCCACTGATATTAAGAGATATTAATGACCAGTGATTGTTAATTATTTTATTCTTTTTGGTAATTTATTTTTGTTACAATTACATCCTTCCTCTGCTCCTGCTACCCACGATTCCACCACACCTTTCATTATTTCCTTGGAGCTGGTAATGCCTTCCCTAGTAAATACACCAAGTCTGTCCTATTATCTAGTTGAGGTAGGATCAAGGAACTTGTCTAGCCACCATAACCCTGTGTGGAGGCAGACCAATTTATCTCTCCATATATAATGGAAACCAACAAGTCAATTTTTGCTTTAGAGTTAGTAATTGGATCCACTGGCAGTGAGCATATATTGTCTGATATTCACTCTTGTTTCCTGGATTAAGGGAGAGCAACTTAGTCCTATGTTGGCTCCCTTCTTCTCAGTCCAAAGTGAGTTATTTCTCACAATGTCAACTCAGCAGATTCTGTGGTTTTCCCAATCATTGTCTTGACCACATTGTTCATTATATTTCTTTCTTACTTTGAGTTAACTCCACGAGCTTAGCAAAATGGTTAGTTGTGGATTGCTGGATTTGCTTCCATCTGTTTCTGCAAGAGAGTTGTCGCTTTTCCAGGGTTTTGGATTGCACGCTAGATATCTTTTTCTTTATGTCTGATATCCATTTACTAGTGAGTTACATACTATATAACTATATGTAATAGATATAGGATACCTCACTCATGATGTTTTTTCTAGTTCTGTGCATTTGTCTACAAATTTTAGGATGTCATATATTTCTTAAGCCTGAGTAGTATTCCATTGGGTAAATGTAGCACATTCTTGTATACTTTCATCTGTTGATGGGCATCAAGTTTGTTTCCAAGTTCTGTCTACTATGAATTGTGTTTCCATGAACATATCTGAGCAAGATGCCTTGTGGTATAATTGAGCATCCATTGGGGATATACATTCACATACTTGTGTGGTTTCCTGAATCTATATAAAATCCTTTGAAATAGAAGAAGCTAAAAATTGCTTACGAATTACACATAGGGTTATGTGAAAAGTAGAATGCAAAGGAACTCATAAAGTGAAGTCATGTTTGTGAGGGATTGTGTTAACTTGTATGTATTTTGTCATAACTTAATATCATTTTTTTAACCTGGAAATCATAGTGGGATTTTTCTCTCCATAACATGGGACCAACAAGTAGAAAACAGCTGAGAAGCAGTTTTCTTAGGATATTTTACTATTCAATGCAAGTGTCCTATACAGCCTTTAATATTTGCAAGGTGTTAGGTGACTCTAATCAGGTCATGGACAATGCCATGAACAAGAGCTTTTATTTGACATATTTACCCAGTCAATGGTTTATACTGTCAGTGAATATAGTCTTTGAAAAAGCAGTAGCTTTCATTTGTGGATGTCCTTTTTCTTAAGGAGTAAACATGGAGTAATAAACTAAGCCTCAGAAATATCTTTCCCAAGTTCAGTTTTCCATTGTTACATCCAAGGTATTTATGTATTTTCAATGTTATTTTATATTTTTCAAAACTTTCTTTAATTGTGGCTTAGGAGGCTGTTCTGGAAGTAGCTCTTTTATACCGTGCTGGTCTCGAAATCACAGAGATTCGCCTGACTCTACATCACGAGGGCAGGGTATAAATACATTTAACACCACCTCTGGGTATGAAGCAATTTCTTATACTAGAAAAGATTCATATGGAAGGTGCTTTTCTCTAATGATATATCTGTCCTACTTAATCTTTTTGAAGATCTATACTAGTCTCTTGTAGATTATACATTCTGCAGATACGGGCAAGGTTCTTTCTTCTTTTGAAATTCAAGGATATTTAAAGTTTGAGGCCTTGATGGAATGTCATATAGGGAGCTAGAGTTCTTGAATGAGAAACATTACATGCCAGAGTTTCACACTTGGAATGGTGGCCAAGTTTATCAAGTAACCAAATTTATTACTCTAGAAATCTACACATAGTGTCTGGGTAATTTGGGACCTTTCCTGGAGTTTCTTACATCATGCTTGGTAGAAAAGTGAGAAACAAGAATTCTATAGAGAGATTCAAATTTTATAGAGTTCCCCTACCTATTCATTTGCTCTTTATATCAAACCATTCCACATGTCCAGGGGCCACAACATGTCCTGGCTACTCTTTCACTTCCTAGGGGAAGCTTTAGCCAGCCCCTAAGTAGTCATGGCTACAGCTGGCTAAAGCTTCCCCTACATTTTCCCTCAAAGATGAGGGGATAATTTTGGTCCTCTTAATGTTTGTTTTTTTTCCTTTTGAGATTATTATTTGATTGTTGTTTCCCCTTGATATGGGTTCTCCCAATCATCCCTTTATTTTGTGTTCTTTCCAGTTTGATATAATTTTAAAGTTGTGAAAACTCAAACAAAGCTAAACTATCCAACAATATCAGTGACAAAAAGTGTGTGAAGGTAAACCAGGAGGCTTCAACCTTACAGAATTTTTAAAAGGAATGTTGGTCTTGCTGATCATGGCAGAAATGGTCTTCTTAGTAAAATAAGACAATTGTTATGTCATATACAATATTTTTAGATTAACTTATACTATAATAAAAATCTGCATTGTATGTTTGAACACAATCTCTTATGTGCACTTTCATGGCCTCTGTAACACTAGTTATTGCTATATAATCTGAATTATATTAATTGGAATATTCAATACTGAAATCATAAAAAATACCATCTCAATATTCAAATCTGGTTTCATTCATTTATCCTTATTTGATTCCTCTGTCCTTCCAGCCATTTCCCAATCAATTTATATACTTTATCCTGTAATATTATTCCCTCACCATATTCATTATTAATATATTTTTATATTTTCCGTTCTCATATTAGGTAGTTCTCCTGTCTTTCCTTCTTTATTTGATCCTTTCTTATTTTTTCTAGTATGCAATGGCCTTTTAAAATCCTGACAATTTTGTTCACAGATCACTCCATTTCAAACTATATTACTTCAAATGAATCTTAAACTCATTTTGAATAAAGGTTTGATCCTTGAGATTTGGTTTGCATATAAAAAACAAGTTATTCTAGTGGAAATGTAGAATTAGGAAGCAAAATGCATGTATTTTCTTAGTGAGAACATTAGCAGGAGAAATGTCTATGACATAATGAAAGATTGTTTAAACACGTGAAATACAAAGAGTTTCCTTTCACAAGTTTCCACTGACATTTTGGCTTATCTAGCTAGCAAACATATAGCATGAAGTGATTGCATCATTTAAACTTTGATGGAATATCTGACAAACATGCATATAATCCATGAAAGATTTGTCTGGTCAAAATGTATCAAGTCTGACATCCTTGAATTTCCATATTACCGACCTATGCTTTTCAGATACTCCGTGAGCACAGGTAGAATAAAGGGTAGCAATGGACCTCTAATACTTAAAGACTTAAGTAAATCCGAGGAATGGCCAAGGAGGGAAATCCATCTATGTATCAAAAATGCAGAAGACATGCTTGCATAATATAATACAGCATGCCATATCGAGTATTAGACCTATCCCAGTTCAAAGAACGAAAAATGCGATTACTTCTAAAAACTATATATCAATAGAAGTTAAAAAGAATCTGAGATTAAAACAGATTATAATCCAATGAAAAAAAGATAAGAATAACATTCTTTGTGTAGTTATTTAATTTTTTAGTGAGAACAGGTAAAATTATTGTCTCAAAATACAGAGATAAATAAACTTTTCAGACATTGGACATGAAGGAATCTCCTGTGGACACATCCAAGCTTGTAAACATGAATTGAGAGCATTGACAACAATAAAGGTTTCATAGACTATGGTTTACATAGAAAGAAGATATGGTGTCTATACCTTCAGAGGGGGTAATTTTATTCAGGTGTATCACCAAAAAAATCTCAAAATCAATTGGGTTGCCTCTGTAGGCTGATTATTTAGGGAATGTACAATTCTTCACTTATAAAATGTATTCCACAAACAAATTTACTATGAATCTAGAGAACAGTCTCACATGTCAGTACTTATTCCTTGCATAGGAATGCACTTTGGGAGCTGATTTCACATAAAGGTATACTCCCTCAACCTAGAGTATGGGCTAGGTCCAATCCAAAAAGATATGACAGAAACTGAACAAGAGTTCACACTCCTTAGTGAGTAGAAATGGTATGGGATAGGTAGGTTGATAATTGGGGGCATGGGTGGAGGGGAGAAAGAGGGAAATGTGATTGACAATCTTATTTCTAGTTTAAATAAATTTGGAGGAAAACAGGTGAAAGGATCAGAACTAATGTACCAAAAATTATGAGTGAAATAATATTAAGCCTTAAACCTTCACAAAACTACAAGAAACGTAATTTTGTCCACATTTTGGGAAATGCTGCATATGGGATATATCTAAGTGGTCATCAAGAAACTAAAATAGTATAATGATACATTTACTTACATGTGTACTGGACTGAAGTCATAGTAGGTTAGTGTGGGGCATCAGAAGTAAAAATAGTTAAAGCCAGAGACAGACTTGTGTCTTCTGCCTAAGTCCAGAAGGTTATATTGTGAGGTCATGAGTGGGTGTGATTGGTTTAGAATTTGAAGATGTAATAGATTGTGACAGAGAGATCCTAAGAATTTCCTGGCAACTGTGACAGAAATCTCTCTGCCCATACCATGGGACCAAGAAAATCAGAGCATCTGAGATGCAGTTTTGTACTTGGGAATTTAATATCCTAAGATATGTGCCATTGTGCTACATCAAATTTAACCATACAATGGACTTAAATCTCCAAATAAGCCTATGAAGAAAGGTTTTCCAATGTTCAAGTACCTGGAACTGTTAACCAACATGAGAGTATGTAACCTCACTAAATACAGCCGGTGAAGGATCACCTCCAAGTCTTTCATTAGAAGATTTTTGCTTCCATAAGAGGTAAAACCTTATTGGGTGTTGTCTATTTAGTCCTGTAACTCCCCTTTTAATGTGATTATTTGGACTTTGGCTGAATAGTTTCTTCTGTTTTGGTGTATTTTAGAAGTTAGCACTTGGCTAGATCTGGGAATGGTGAAGATCTTTTCCCATTGTGTGGTCTCCTCTCTTTGCTTGTTGACTATGTGTTTTTCTTACAGAATATTCTCAGTTTCATTTCGCCCCATTACTGAATGGTTGATCTGAGTGTCTGTGCTACTGTTATATTCAGGAAGTGGTCTGTTCTTCAAATTCGTTCATTCAATGCTACCTCACAGTTAATCTGCCAAGTGTTATTTTCTGGCTGGATTTAGATTGAAGTCTTTGAACATTCGGGATTTTGGTTGGTCAATAGAGGAATCTCAAATGGCTAAAAGACACATAGAAAATTGATCAACATAATTAGACACCAGGGAAATGTTAACAATAACAACATCTTACACCTGCCAAATTGGATACAGAAATCCACCATGGACAGTTTATGCAGAAGAGGATATGGAGAAATGGGAATGTTTTTCTCTTGCTGTTGGGAGGTAAAACTTGCACAACCCTTCCTGCAGTCAGTATGGGAATATTTTTGACAATAGGAGATCAGTCTATTTCACCATCTAGAAATTCCACTTTTTGGCACATACCCAAATGATGTAAATTCATACAACATGGACATCCATCCAGCTACGTTCGTAAAAGTAGTATTTATAATACTAGGAACCTGGAAACAACCATGATATCCCTCGATTAAAGAATGAAGAAAGAAAATTTGATGCAATTAATCAATTGAGTCCTACTCAGTAGTAAAAGAAACAATAGAAAATTAGAAGGAATGAGAAGAAACCATTCTGAGTGAGTTAGCTAATACAAGGAAAGCAAACATCTTATTTACTCAATAATATATGAATATTAGACATAGAGCAAATGATAACTAGCCTACAATTCACACCTCCAAAGAAGCTAGGAACAAAAGGAGGACTCTAAGAGAGACATACATGGTTCCTCAGAGTATGGGAAAGGGAAAAGATTTCCTGAATAACTATAGAGCATGGGGAAAGAGGAGGCACCTAGTAGAAAGAGCAGTGCAGTAGAGAAAGGGAGTGGAGAACAAGAAAGATCAGGAAGATTGATTTGGGGAAGAATATATGACAGCTATAAAAGAGATACCTCAATAGAGGCATAAATAATAGGATTAAAGAGAAACATGTCACTAGGCAAATGGTCTTGGATGCACAAGCATAATCCCAACTAACAATCTAAGCAACAATGGAGAGGCTACATTAAATGCACACCCCATGTAATGTGATTAATGACTACTTTGTATGCCATGCTAGAGATTTCATCCAGTAGCTGATAAAAGCAGAAGTATACAAGAAAAGCTAAACAGTGACCAGAAATCTTGTAATACAATTTCAATAAGAGAAGACTGATGAACAAATGGGTCAATATCAGCCTGGAGAGTACCACAGAAACAGCTGACCTGAAAAAGTGTGAGCTCCTGAAAGTCATTCTTACAAATGGGGAACAATAATGTTTCTTATGTCTATTTGACTGGATAATTATTTTCAATCATTTACTACGAGGCAGTTACTCTCTATAATTTTGAGCTTTATTTCATGTTTGCAGCAGAAGGAGAGATATTTTTCAATGATATACAAACTATTATCCTGTTCATTTTTTAAGTATATGATGTCCACTGATATTAAGAGATAATAGTCACCTGTTGTTATTTTTTATTTACTTTTTTATTCTAATAACATCCCTCTTCTCCTTCTAAAACTTCCTCTTCCCATCACTAATGCTGATCAATTATCTAGTTGAGGAGGAACCAGGGAAACTCTGTAGGCCCCATAACCCTGTGTCGAAGATGTCTAAGGTATCTATCAATATAGAATATGTTCCATAAAGTCAGTTTGTGCATTAAAGTTAGAACTTGGACCCACAGCCAGTGACCATATATTGTCTGACAATCACCATTGTTACCTGTATTAAGGGAGTAGAGTTCAGTCCTATGTTGATTCCCTCCTTTTCAGACCAGTGCCAGTGATCTCTCACTAGCTCAGATCAGGGACCAGTTACATTCACATCACCACACCTTCCTTAAGTTGATTGTGTCAGGTATTTGATCACAGCAACCCAAAAACTAACTGATCAAACAGAGAAACTATGTATTAACATTCACAGTATGTTAGATAATTGTGTTAAACTGAACTGTTTGATCTAGAGATGACCGCTTAAATTTGACCTAAGGGATTTTCCTACATAGTGAACTACAAACTTATGGGGGAAAAAACCCTACTATTGCAAAAAGTAGTGGAGTCTCAACCATTCACAATCAGCCAACTTGTCCATATGCAAATGAGAAAAACAGGCACTATAATGAATGGTACTGTTTCTTTACCTTACTTCCTGTGTTTTCTGTATGTTATTGCCACTTCTCTGTCTATAAATACAGCCCACCCATGTGGTGGGCAAAACACATGGATACATTTTTGATCTAGGATGCTACAGAATTCTAGAATGGAAAAAAAGCTTAGTAAATGCACAAAATGATGGGACTGAAAAGATTGCTCAGTGATTAAGAGTGGTGGCTCTTCTTCCAAAACACCCAGGTTTGATTCCCAGCACCTACATGCTGGCTTACAACCATCTATAACAACAGTTCCAGGGGATCTGATGTTCTCTTCTGGCCTTCACTGGTACCAGGCATTCAGGTGGTACATAAACATACATGTAGACGAAACATTCATACATAAAATAAACTAAATTTTGAAAAATGTGCAAAATCGATCTGGGTGTTAGCTCCATAGTAGAGTACTTGCCTAGAATGCACAAGGTCCTGGGTTCAATCTTAGCTGTGAAAAATAATCTACAAAAATTTATGTTGTAATGTTGACTTTCAGCATGAAAAATGGAGGATGAGTTAAAGCATACACTACAGGTGCATATGTGTAGGTGAGGCACAAACATTTGTCATTTTGTACAGGGAGTTAGGCCTATGTCTAAAGCACTTTGGCATGCACAGGGAGAGGTGGCTAACATGCAGAAATAAATCTCTTTGAGCACTGAAAGGAGATAGCACACATCCAGAGCTTGGCTGTAAAATAAGAAACAATAGAAATTAAAATGAGAAACAGAACATGGTCAAAGTCCAGGCTTGCTCTGTTTCATTGGCTTACTGAACTTTCCAGTGAAGCCCTTTTTGCTTCACACCACAGCTTGACATCCTGACACTTGCAAAGCACTAGCAACAGAAGCATCCACTCACACCCTCTAAGAAAACCAGGCACAGAAAAATTAGAACTGTTTCAAAGGCAGGATAGTTGGATACAGCCAGCTTAGTTCTGGAGAACTGTGAGGGTCTGCTTATACCATGGGCTTAAGAGAAAGTTCAAGAAAAAACAACATCAAAGACCCTCTCCATGATAAATGATCTGTGGTAAACTTTTCAATGACTAATGGCCTCTGACCAGGTGTGTATGAGGCAACTTTCCTCTGATAAGGAAACATTACAGAGCTATACGGAATCTATCATAGCAAAGAACCTGCAGTCTTTTCCATTTGGAGAAAAGGATAGAACATGGTTTTAAAAACAAACTTTTAAGGCAATTTCAGGCAACGTCTACTGGATAGCAAGGGGTCTTCTTGCTGAGGAATGGAAAGTATCTATATCTATCAGCCTTCAAGAGGCAGAGAGTCTTCCAGGAAGTTTCCCCAAAAGTAAAAACCATAATGGGATATGAAGATTTCCAAACCTGTGCACTGCAGAGCAGCCGCCATGCCTCTTTTCACTGGTTATGCCAGGGCAACACATCTGGAAGCAGGCAGATGTCTGAAGACAAAGCTGGTTCCAAAAACCAAGAACTGGCGATGGCTAAGCAAGGCACCAGGCATAAACCTTTGTGGGCCAGAGTTACGTCACTCATGAAGATCATTTTTCTAGTTTCACACAGCCAGACATTGTGAAGACAGTGAGCAACCTTGGAACACTCTGCCCTAAATCGAATGTCTCCATCAATTTCCTCCTCTCAGTGTCCAAGGACTCTGAAAGAGAAGATTAAAACAGTGTAAGAGCCAGAGGGCATCACAAGGAACAAAGCCTTCTAAATGCAGCACAACTGACACACTTACAAATGCACAAAGACTAAGCCAACAAACACAGGCTCTGCAGAGTTGGAGAGTGTGCTCAAAGGACAAGTGGACACACCCCCACCCGTAACCCTGAACCTCTCTCCAATTATTAACCATTTGCAAATAGAAACTCAGCTTTGTCCTAAGGACTCTCCCTGGGGAAAGAAACCACTCTTAAGGGTAGGCAGGATGCCCAGCAGTAGATGCCAACACAACAAACTCAACAGCATCTTTAGTTCTTTGTTTCATAATGCTGGGTTAGGGCATCCTTTTGATTTGTTTTGTTTTACCCTACAGGTTCATAGCGTATGTATCATTGTGTCTATGGGGTACATATTTGCATGGGATTCCCGAGGGTGTGAATATGTGTGCTCTGTGTCTTTATGTATTTCTTGTACCTTCCTCCTTGACTTTTTTCTTCCATTTGTTTTGTCCTATTCGGTTTGCTTTTGTTTTATATTACCCAGTTTTATTATTATTCCTTAGAAGCATGTTTGTTTTCTAAAGATAGAAATAAAGGGTATGAATCAGAAGAGAGAGCAGGTGGGGAAGATCTGGGAGAAGTCCTAGAGGGGAAACTGTGATCAGGATGTATTGTATGAAGAAATTCTATTTTAAATAAAACAAAACAAAACAAAATAAAATAAAAACAAACCCTGGAAGTACACATCAACAATCAACCCCATACAAGTAGCATGCTTATGCATAAGAGGCTCCACAGGACAGATGGGAGACCTTGCAAAAGGTCCACCCATGCTGAAGTGTCCCACACCAAAAAAAGGGGCACCCACGCTGACGGGGCATCCACAGGGAAGGGGCATCCACACGGACGGGGCAGCCATGTTGATAGGGCACCCTCACGAACGGGGCACCTATGTTGATGGGGCACCTATGTTGATGGAACACCCACATTGATGGGGAACCCACACAGACGGGGCACACACACGGCAGGGTTACCCACATGAACGGGTTCACCCATGCAAAAAGGACTATTCTGGGATATGTAGCTCTGACCCTGGAACATTGTTAAGTATGCTGATGGGCACTGTTCCTAGGCTGAGACTCTTCTTGCTCTAGCTTTTCAGGACTGCTGAAGCAATTTCTTCAGCGTAATTGTTGAGTAGCACAACTTGCCGTCAGGACATACACCTAGCACCATGTCACTACCTTTCGCAGTCTCTCATGCCCCATGCATCAGGCCTCAGTTCCTTTCAAGTTTTGAATCCAGTATCATCTCCCTTCTCTCTGAGAGCAGCAGTAGTTTATGTCTGTCCCTCTCCAGTTCCACACCTACATGTATATCCACTGACAAACACATCCTTTCACAAGACAATTGGACTGTCTTGCTTCCTTTCTTGGGACGCTGCAGATGACCTCCTAGCCAGTCTAAAAATACACATCCTGTTGAGAACTCAAAGGGCCTACCTCTGCTCTAGGTAGTCTTATGTCCACCAGGTAGAGGCCCTGGCCTTTCTGCTGGGTTTGGTCAATCCAAGTGTTTCCTTGCTCTGAGATGCAAATACATACTCTGTGGTTTTTCAGCAAGTCCAGCACAAAGTCCATCTCCCTGCAAAAGTCACTCTCTCAGCCAGGACTTCAATGTCACTAACAAGAGGTCCCCTGCACCACACGCAAGCTTTACCAATCTCTTCCTCGCACTGTATCTCTGGCACCTGCAATGGCCTATCTGCTACTTAGTTATGAGAAATCTTTCTGCCAAAAGCCGCCTGAGACCAACCACCACGTGGGTGCTTTATGCCAGCTGACTGCCCAAGTTAGGGCCCAAATTAATGCACAGAGAGACTAGTATTAGGTTCAAATGTTGCTTGGCCAATGACTAGGATTCCTCATCTGTTAGCTCAGTCTTAATTATTATAAATCTGTATGTTTTATATGACTTATCATATCAGACACCTTATTTGCATCCCTCCTTGCTGGTGGCTAACATCCTGCCACTGGAGGAGAAAGGGGAAAAAGGGGACACTTCCTATTTCTCCTTGGTTAAATATGAGTCTCCTTGCTATGTCACTTCTTGCCTGGATCACCACTTCTCTACTACATTTTCCAGAAATCTCTTTGACTCCTAGACCCGTCTAACTTGCTCTCTCATTGGCCAAACAGAACATTATTTAACAATCAATAAGATAAACATAGACCGTACATTCCCCATCATCTCCTCTTTTCTGTCTAAATAAAAAAGAAGGGTAACTTATCTTCTATAATAACTGAATAAAACTATAACAATAACAATCTGTCTTCAACTCTATCGAAGACCACAGTAGGATAATATATAAACTCTAGAATTGACAGAGACATCTTGCTACCTGGACAGTCACCCAAAGTTCCTCTGTAACGTTGGGGCATCCATCTTCAGCCTATAGGCCACAGTGTGTCTAGCACACTTCTCCATTTTAACAGGAACCCTTCAATTCTGTTTTGTTTTGTAAGTTCAGCAGTCATTTTCTTGTGGGTCCTACAGGTCCAGTTTATACAGCAACAAAAAGTTCAGGCAAGAGCAGTTTTTTGCTCAAATGTCTAATCTTGCCATGTTGAAAGCAAACTCCATAATGAGTTTCTTCGATGCCCATCCTCCTTTATGACATAATTGGTGTGCCAGGAGCAGTTGTGTCTCACTGCCAAGAAAAACCCTAAACCACTTAAATGCCATATTTCTGTAGGTCTTTGAAAGTTTTGAAGAATACCTAAACATCTCAAATACATCTCTATATCTTGAAAATATATCTAACCTAATTATAAGTTCTGCCTCTCATAGGCTTTTATATAACCTTATTTAATTATGCATATCATTTTAAGACATCTGCATAAACACAATACATAAACAT